>NW_028122811.1:0-143359 GCF_965194805.1 Balaenoptera borealis | reverse complement strand
CTCGATAAATTCTAAGAAGAGTGTGTTCTCAGGGCAGCTCAGACGAGGGCAATCTCGAAAACTTGCAGGACATGTTGGACTGCCTAGAAATGTGGTTCTGGTGCTGTTCGACTGCTCTGGAAATATAGCTCTACTGAAGTAACGTACAGTGTGTTGCCAGAGACTCGGCAGACACAGAGGGCCTCCGAGGGTCGTATGGGAATCAATGCTGCTCAGCAGGCCCACAGGGGTGTGGAGGGCGTCAGTGATCTTGGAACAAAAATGATGCTCACCCGAAGGGCCTAGGAGTCCTGAAAAGGGTGCTTCCTTTAACATAAAGCGGAACCTCCACTAAGAGCTCATGGAAAGAGCTGCATGCCTCCCTTTCTGCAGGGCTACTCAGGGCCTTACCTCGAGGCAAGGACTCACGTTGAGATTCCCTTTAGCTCTAGAGCATGGCAAGGTGAGCCCCAACCGGGCCAATGAAGCTCCGTGTGTAGCCAGAGAAATCTCATTTTCTTCCCACACCCATGCCTACAGTGGCCAGAGAGCTGTTAACAGCAGAGAATTTCAGGGAGCTTCACGGCAGCAAGAATGGGGCTTTCCAAATGGAAAGCAAGGCTAGTACCATCATGCCCCCATACCATGGGCACAGGCGGCATACATCTCTGTGGTTTCTAACAAGTCAAAAGAACCACAGGGTACACACTGGTTGCTTCCCTGAATCAACTTCTCGAGGCAGGGTGTTCTGCGTCTTGTGAACGGCCTCACCAAGGAAGGCCCTAGCTAGGCCCATGGGCCCGTGCCTCTTCAAAAGCCTGCAGTGCTACAGGAAAAACTCTGCTTTAGTTGCAATAAGAATGCAAGCAGTGTTTCTCCTGATGGCAGTGTAACTTCAGGTAAGAGGTCTTAGATGGAAGAAGAAGCCTAGTGTTTTTCCTCTGGGCAGCTCAGTCTAAAGAATGAGTTCGACTTCCACGGCATGTTGGAACTTGCTAGAACGGTGCTCGTGAACTTGTGCGAGTGCTGTGAATCAAGATATGACAAGAAAGAGTGCAGTGTGTTGCCCATGACTCAGCAGACACAGAGGAACTCCGAGGGACCAATGGGCCTCGTTGTTGCTCAGCAGGCCTACAGGGGTGTGGAGATACTCAGGGATCTTGGAACAAAAATGATGCTCACCCGAGAGGCCTAGGAGTCCTGAAAAGGGTACTTCCTTTAAAGTAAAGGAGAACAGCGACTAAGAACTAACGGAAAGAGCTGAATGCCTCCCTTTCTGCAGGGCTACTCAGGGCCTTACCTCGAGGCAAGGACTCACGTTGAGATTCCCTTTAGCTCTAGAGCATGGCAAGGTGAGCCCCACCCCGGCCAAAGAAGCTCCGTGTGTAGCCAGAGAAAACTCATTTTCTTCCCACACCAATGTAGAGGGACCAGAGGCCTGTCAACAGCAGAGAATTTCAGGGAGCTTCACGGCGGCAAGAATGGAGCTTTCCAAACGGAAAGCAAGGCTAGTACCATCATGCCCCCATTTCCATGGGCACAGGCAGCATACATCTCTGTGGTTTTTAACAAGTCAAATGAGACACAGAGTACACACTGTTTTCCTCCCTTAATCAACTTCTCGAGGCAGGGTGTTCTGCATCTAGTGAACGGCCTCACCAAGGAAAGCCCAAGCTAGGCCTCTGGGCCCGTGCCTCTTCAAAAGTCTGCAGTGCTTCAGGAAAAACTGTGCTTTAGTTGCAATAGGAAGGCAAGTCGTCTTCTTCCTGGAGGCAGGGTGACTTCAGGTAGGAGGTCCTGGATGGAAGGAGAAGCCTAGTGTTTTTCTCTGTGCAGCTCAGACCAGGGAATGAGTGCGACTTCCACGGCATGTAGGAACTTGCTAGAACGGTGCTCGTGAACCTGTATGAGTGCTGGCTTACTCAAGATGTCCCAATAAGAGTGCACTGTGTTGCCCTACACTCGGCATACACACTGTGAGTCGGAAAGCTACGGGCCTGGATATTGCTTAGAAGGGCCAGGGGAGCCTGAGGGTACTTGCTGTTCTTGCAGGGAATAGGGTTTCCAGGCGAGGCAGCTAGGAGTCCTGAAAAGCGTACTGGCGTTAAAATGCTGCAGAGCGGCGACTACGGCCTCATGGAAACGGCTACACACCTCCGCTTCTGCATAGCATTTCAGGGCCTTACCTCGAGGCAAGTTCTCCCGTTGCTTGCACTGTGAGCGACACAGCATGTTAGGATGCTGTATTTCTCCTTGAATAGAGTGACTTCAGGAAAGAGGTCCTCGATAAATTCTAAGAAGAGTGTGTTCTCAGGGCAGCTCAGACGAGGGCAATCTCGAAAACTTGCAGGACATGTTGGACTGCCTAGAAATGTGGTTCTGGTGCTGTTCGACTGCTCTGGAAATATAGCTCTACTGAAGTAACGTACAGTGTGTTGCCAGAGACTCGGCAGACACAGAGGGCCTCCGAGGGTCGTATGGGAATCAATGCTGCTCAGCAGGCCCACAGGGGTGTGGAGGGCGTCAGTGATCTTGGAACAAAAATGATGCTCACCCGAAGGGCCTAGGAGTCCTGAAAAGGGTGCTTCCTTTAACATAAAGCGGAACCTCCACTAAGAGCTCATGGAAAGAGCTGCATGCCTCCCTTTCTGCAGGGCTACTCAGGGCCTTACCTCGAGGCAAGGACTCACGTTGAGATTCCCTTTAGCTCTAGAGCATGGCAAGGTGAGCCCCAACCGGGCCAATGAAGCTCCGTGTGTAGCCAGAGAAATCTCATTTTCTTCCCACACCCATGCCTACAGTGGCCAGAGAGCTGTTAACAGCAGAGAATTTCAGGGAGCTTCACGGCAGCAAGAATGGGGCTTTCCAAATGGAAAGCAAGGCTAGTACCATCATGCCCCCATTACCATGGGCACAGGCGGCATACATCTCTGTGGTTTCTAACAAGTCAAAAGAACCACAGGGTACACACTGGTTGCTTCCCTGAATCAACTTCTCGAGGCAGGGTGTTCTGCGTCTTGTGAACGGCCTCACCAAGGAAGGCCCTAGCTAGGCCCATGGGCCCGTGCCTCTTCAAAAGCCTGCAGTGCTACAGGAAAAACTCTGCTTTAGTTGCAATAAGAATGCAAGCAGTGTTTCTCCTGATGGCAGTGTAACTTCAGGTAAGAGGTCTTAGATGGAAGAAGAAGCCTAGTGTTTGTCCTCTGGGCAGCTCAGTCTAAAGAATGAGTTCGACTTCCACGGCATGTTGGAACTTGCTAGAACGGTGCTCGTGAACTTGTGCGAGTGCTGTGAATCAAGATATGACAAGAAAGAGTGCAGTGTGTTGCCCATGACTCAGCAGACACAGAGGAACTCCGAGGGACCAATGGGCCTCGTTGTTGCTCAGCAGGCCTACAGGGGTGTGGAGATACTCAGGGATCTTGGAACAAAAATGATGCTCACCCGAGAGGCCTAGGAGTCCTGAAAAGGGTACTTCCTTTAAAGTAAAGGAGAACAGCGACTAAGAACTAACGGAAAGAGCTGAATGCCTCCCTTTCTGCAGGGCTACTCAGGGCCTTACCTCGAGGCAAGGACTCACGTTGAGATTCCCTTTAGCTCTAGAGCATGGCAAGGTGAGCCCCACCCCGGCCAAAGAAGCTCCGTGTGTAGCCAGAGAAAACTCATTTTCTTCCCACACCAATGTAGAGGGACCAGAGGCCTGTCAACAGCAGAGAATTTCAGGGAGCTTCACGGCGGCAAGAATGGAGCTTTCCAAACGGAAAGCAAGGCTAGTACCATCATGCCCCCATTTCCATGGGCACAGGCAGCATACATCTCTGTGGTTTTTAACAAGTCAAATGAGACACAGAGTACACACTGTTTTCCTCCCTTAATCAACTTCTCGAGGCAGGGTGTTCTGCATCTAGTGAACGGCCTCACCAAGGAAAGCCCAAGCTAGGCCTCTGGGCCCGTGCCTCTTCAAAAGTCTGCAGTGCTTCAGGAAAAACTGTGCTTTAGTTGCAATAGGAAGGCAAGTCGTCTTCTTCCTGGAGGCAGGGTGACTTCAGGTAGGAGGTCCTGGATGGAAGGAGAAGCCTAGTGTTTTTCTCTGTGCAGCTCAGACCAGGGAATGAGTGCGACTTCCACGGCATGTAGGAACTTGCTAGAACGGTGCTCGTGAACCTGTATGAGTGCTGGCTTACTCAAGATGTCCCAATAAGAGTGCACTGTGTTGCCCTACACTCGGCATACACACTGTGAGTCGGAAAGCTACGGGCCTGGATATTGCTTAGAAGGGCCAGGGGAGCCTGAGGGTACTTGCTGTTCTTGCAGGGAATAGGGTTTCCAGGCGAGGCAGCTAGGAGTCCTGAAAAGCGTACTGGCGTTAAAATGCTGCAGAGCGGCGACTACGGCCTCATGGAAACGGCTACACACCTCCGCTTCTGCATAGCATTTCAGGGCCTTACCTCGAGGCAAGTTCTCCCGTTGCTTGCACTGTGAGCGACACAGCATGTTAGGATGCTGTATTTCTCCTTGAATAGAGTGACTTCAGGAAAGAGGTCCTCGATAAATTCTAAGAAGAGTGTGTTCTCAGGGCAGCTCAGACGAGGGCAATCTCGAAAACTTGCAGGACATGTTGGACTGCCTAGAAATGTGGTTCTGGTGCTGTTCGACTGCTCTGGAAATATAGCTCTACTGAAGTAACGTACAGTGTGTTGCCAGAGACTCGGCAGACACAGAGGGCCTCCGAGGGTCGTATGGGAATCAATGCTGCTCAGCAGGCCCACAGGGGTGTGGAGGGCGTCAGTGATCTTGGAACAAAAATGATGCTCACCCGAAGGGCCTAGGAGTCCTGAAAAGGGTGCTTCCTTTAACATAAAGCGGAACCTCCACTAAGAGCTCATGGAAAGAGCTGCATGCCTCCCTTTCTGCAGGGCTACTCAGGGCCTTACCTCGAGGCAAGGACTCACGTTGAGATTCCCTTTAGCTCTAGAGCATGGCAAGGTGAGCCCCAACCGGGCCAATGAAGCTCCGTGTGTAGCCAGAGAAATCTCATTTTCTTCCCACACCCATGCCTACAGTGGCCAGAGAGCTGTTAACAGCAGAGAATTTCAGGGAGCTTCACGGCAGCAAGAATGGGGCTTTCCAAATGGAAAGCAAGGCTAGTACCATCATGCCCCCATTACCATGGGCACAGGCGGCATACATCTCTGTGGTTTCTAACAAGTCAAAAGAACCACAGGGTACACACTGGTTGCTTCCCTGAATCAACTTCTCGAGGCAGGGTGTTCTGCGTCTTGTGAACGGCCTCACCAAGGAAGGCCCTAGCTAGGCCCATGGGCCCGTGCCTCTTCAAAAGCCTGCAGTGCTACAGGAAAAACTCTGCTTTAGTTGCAATAAGAATGCAAGCAGTGTTTCTCCTGATGGCAGTGTAACTTCAGGTAAGAGGTCTTAGATGGAAGAAGAAGCCTAGTGTTTGTCCTCTGGGCAGCTCAGTCTAAAGAATGAGTTCGACTTCCACGGCATGTTGGAACTTGCTAGAACGGTGCTCGTGAACTTGTGCGAGTGCTGTGAATCAAGATATGACAAGAAAGAGTGCAGTGTGTTGCCCATGACTCAGCAGACACAGAGGAACTCCGAGGGACCAATGGGCCTCGTTGTTGCTCAGCAGGCCTACAGGGGTGTGGAGATACTCAGGGATCTTGGAACAAAAATGATGCTCACCCGAGAGGCCTAGGAGTCCTGAAAAGGGTACTTCCTTTAAAGTAAAGGAGAACAGCGACTAAGAACTAACGGAAAGAGCTGAATGCCTCCCTTTCTGCAGGGCTACTCAGGGCCTTACCTCGAGGCAAGGACTCACGTTGAGATTCCCTTTAGCTCTAGAGCATGGCAAGGTGAGCCCCACCCCGGCCAAAGAAGCTCCGTGTGTAGCCAGAGAAAACTCATTTTCTTCCCACACCAATGTAGAGGGACCAGAGGCCTGTCAACAGCAGAGAATTTCAGGGAGCTTCACGGCGGCAAGAATGGAGCTTTCCAAACGGAAAGCAAGGCTAGTACCATCATGCCCCCATTTCCATGGGCACAGGCAGCATACATCTCTGTGGTTTTTAACAAGTCAAATGAGACACAGAGTACACACTGTTTTCCTCCCTTAATCAACTTCTCGAGGCAGGGTGTTCTGCATCTAGTGAACGGCCTCACCAAGGAAAGCCCAAGCTAGGCCTCTGGGCCCGTGCCTCTTCAAAAGTCTGCAGTGCTTCAGGAAAAACTGTGCTTTAGTTGCAATAGGAAGGCAAGTCGTCTTCTTCCTGGAGGCAGGGTGACTTCAGGTAGGAGGTCCTGGATGGAAGGAGAAGCCTAGTGTTTTTCTCTGTGCAGCTCAGACCAGGGAATGAGTGCGACTTCCACGGCATGTAGGAACTTGCTAGAACGGTGCTCGTGAACCTGTATGAGTGCTGGCTTACTCAAGATGTCCCAATAAGAGTGCACTGTGTTGCCCTACACTCGGCATACACACTGTGAGTCGGAAAGCAACGGGCCTGGATATTGCTTAGAAGGGCCAGGGGAGCCTGAGGGTACTTGCTGTTCTTGCAGGGAATAGGGTTTCCAGGCGAGGCACCTAGGAGTCCTGAAAAGCGTACTGGCGTTAAAATGCTGCAGAGCGGCGACTACGGCCTCATGGAAACGGCTACACACCTCCGCTTCTGCATAGCATTTCAGGGCCTTACCTCGAGGCAAGTTCTCCCGTTGCTTGCACTGTGAGCGACACAGCATGTTAGGATGCTGTATTTCTCCTTGAATAGAGTGACTTCAGGAAAGAGGTCCTCGATAAATTCTAAGAAGAGTGTGTTCTCAGGGCAGCTCAGACGAGGGCAATCTCGAAAACTTGCAGGACATGTTGGACTGCCTAGAAATGTGGTTCTGGTGCTGTTCGACTGCTCTGGAAATATAGCTCTACTGAAGTAACGTACAGTGTGTTGCCAGAGACTCGGCAGACACAGAGGGCCTCCGAGGGTCGTATGGGAATCAATGCTGCTCAGCAGGCCCACAGGGGTGTGGAGGGCGTCAGTGATCTTGGAACAAAAATGATGCTCACCCGAAGGGCCTAGGAGTCCTGAAAAGGGTGCTTCCTTTAACATAAAGCGGAACCTCCACTAAGAGCTCATGGAAAGAGCTGCATGCCTCCCTTTCTGCAGGGCTACTCAGGGCCTTACCTCGAGGCAAGGACTCACGTTGAGATTCCCTTTAGCTCTAGAGCATGGCAAGGTGAGCCCCAACCGGGCCAATGAAGCTCCGTGTGTAGCCAGAGAAATCTCATTTTCTTCCCACACCCATGCCTACAGTGGCCAGAGAGCTGTTAACAGCAGAGAATTTCAGGGAGCTTCACGGCAGCAAGAATGGGGCTTTCCAAATGGAAAGCAAGGCTAGTACCATCATGCCCCCATTACCATGGGCACAGGCGGCATACATCTCTGTGGTTTCTAACAAGTCAAAAGAACCACAGGGTACACACTGGTTGCTTCCCTGAATCAACTTCTCGAGGCAGGGTGTTCTGCGTCTTGTGAACGGCCTCACCAAGGAAGGCCCTAGCTAGGCCCATGGGCCCGTGCCTCTTCAAAAGCCTGCAGTGCTACAGGAAAAACTCTGCTTTAGTTGCAATAAGAATGCAAGCAGTGTTTCTCCTGATGGCAGTGTAACTTCAGGTAAGAGGTCTTAGATGGAAGAAGAAGCCTAGTGTTTTTCCTCTGGGCAGCTCAGTCTAAAGAATGAGTTCGACTTCCACGGCATGTTGGAACTTGCTAGAACGGTGCTCGTGAACTTGTGCGAGTGCTGTGAATCAAGATATGACAAGAAAGAGTGCAGTGTGTTGCCCATGACTCAGCAGACACAGAGGAACTCCGAGGGACCAATGGGCCTCGTTGTTGCTCAGCAGGCCTACAGGGGTGTGGAGATACTCAGGGATCTTGGAACAAAAATGATGCTCACCCGAGAGGCCTAGGAGTCCTGAAAAGGGTACTTCCTTTAAAGTAAAGGAGAACAGCGACTAAGAACTAACGGAAAGAGCTGAATGCCTCCCTTTCTGCAGGGCTACTCAGGGCCTTACCTCGAGGCAAGGACTCACGTTGAGATTCCCTTTAGCTCTAGAGCATGGCAAGGTGAGCCCCACCCCGGCCAAAGAAGCTCCGTGTGTAGCCAGAGAAAACTCATTTTCTTCCCACACCAATGTAGAGGGACCAGAGGCCTGTCAACAGCAGAGAATTTCAGGGAGCTTCACGGCGGCAAGAATGGAGCTTTCCAAACGGAAAGCAAGGCTAGTACCATCATGCCCCCATTTCCATGGGCACAGGCAGCATACATCTCTGTGGTTTTTAACAAGTCAAATGAGACACAGAGTACACACTGTTTTCCTCCCTTAATCAACTTCTCGAGGCAAGGGTGTTCTGCATCTAGTGAACGGCCTCACCAAGGAAAGCCCAAGCTAGGCCTCTGGGCCCGTGCCTCTTCAAAAGTCTGCAGTGCTTCAGGAAAAACTGTGCTTTAGTTGCAATAGGAAGGCAAGTCGTCTTCTTCCTGGAGGCAGGGTGACTTCAGGTAGGAGGTCCTGGATGGAAGGAGAAGCCTAGTGTTTTTCTCTGTGCAGCTCAGACCAGGGAATGAGTGCGACTTCCACGGCATGTAGGAACTGCTAGAACGGTGCTCGTGAACCTGTATGAGTGCTGGCTTACTCAAGATGTCCCAATAAGAGTGCACTGTGTTGCCCTACACTCGGCATACACACTGTGAGTCGGAAAGCTACGGGCCTGGATATTGCTTAGAAGGGCCAGGGGAGCCTGAGGGTACTTGCTGTTCTTGCAGGGAATAGGGTTTCCAGGCGAGGCAGCTAGGAGTCCTGAAAAGCGTACTGGCGTTAAAATGCTGCAGAGCGGCGACTACGGCCTCATGGAAACGGCTACACACCTCCGCTTCTGCATAGCATTTCAGGGCCTTACCTCGAGGCAAGTTCTCCCGTTGCTTGCACTGTGAGCGACACAGCATGTTAGGATGCTGTATTTCTCCTTGAATAGAGTGACTTCAGGAAAGAGGTCCTCGATAAATTCTAAGAAGAGTGTGTTCTCAGGGCAGCTCAGACGAGGGCAATCTCGAAAACTTGCAGGACATGTTGGACTGCCTAGAAATGTGGTTCTGGTGCTGTTCGACTGCTCTGGAAATATAGCTCTACTGAAGTAACGTACAGTGTGTTGCCAGAGACTCGGCAGACACAGAGGGCCTCCGAGGGTCGTATGGGAATCAATGCTGCTCAGCAGGCCCACAGGGGTGTGGAGGGCGTCAGTGATCTTGGAACAAAAATGATGCTCACCCGAAGGGCCTAGGAGTCCTGAAAAGGGTGCTTCCTTTAACATAAAGCGGAACCTCCACTAAGAGCTCATGGAAAGAGCTGCATGCCTCCCTTTCTGCAGGGCTACTCAGGGCCTTACCTCGAGGCAAGGACTCACGTTGAGATTCCCTTTAGCTCTAGAGCATGGCAAGGTGAGCCCCAACCGGGCCAATGAAGCTCCGTGTGTAGCCAGAGAAATCTCATTTTCTTCCCACACCCATGCCTACAGTGGCCAGAGAGCTGTTAACAGCAGAGAATTTCAGGGAGCTTCACGGCAGCAAGAATGGGGCTTTCCAAATGGAAAGCAAGGCTAGTACCATCATGCCCCCATTACCATGGGCACAGGCGGCATACATCTCTGTGGTTTCTAACAAGTCAAAAGAACCACAGGGTACACACTGGTTGCTTCCCTGAATCAACTTCTCGAGGCAGGGTGTTCTGCGTCTTGTGAACGGCCTCACCAAGGAAGGCCCTAGCTAGGCCCATGGGCCCGTGCCTCTTCAAAAGCCTGCAGTGCTACAGGAAAAACTCTGCTTTAGTTGCAATAAGAATGCAAGCAGTGTTTCTCCTGATGGCAGTGTAACTTCAGGTAAGAGGTCTTAGATGGAAGAAGAAGCCTAGTGTTTGTCCTCTGGGCAGCTCAGTCTAAAGAATGAGTTCGACTTCCACGGCATGTTGGAACTTGCTAGAACGGTGCTCGTGAACTTGTGCGAGTGCTGTGAATCAAGATATGACAAGAAAGAGTGCAGTGTGTTGCCCATGACTCAGCAGACACAGAGGAACTCCGAGGGACCAATGGGCCTCGTTGTTGCTCAGCAGGCCTACAGGGGTGTGGAGATACTCAGGGATCTTGGAACAAAAATGATGCTCACCCGAGAGGCCTAGGAGTCCTGAAAAGGGTACTTCCTTTAAAGTAAAGGAGAACAGCGACTAAGAACTAACGGAAAGAGCTGAATGCCTCCCTTTCTGCAGGGCTACTCAGGGCCTTACCTCGAGGCAAGGACTCACGTTGAGATTCCCTTTAGCTCTAGAGCATGGCAAGGTGAGCCCCACCCCGGCCAAAGAAGCTCCGTGTGTAGCCAGAGAAAACTCATTTTCTTCCCACACCAATGTAGAGGGACCAGAGGCCTGTCAACAGCAGAGAATTTCAGGGAGCTTCACGGCGGCAAGAATGGAGCTTTCCAAACGGAAAGCAAGGCTAGTACCATCATGCCCCCATTTCCATGGGCACAGGCAGCATACATCTCTGTGGTTTTTAACAAGTCAAATGAGACACAGAGTACACACTGTTTTCCTCCCTTAATCAACTTCTCGAGGCAGGGTGTTCTGCATCTAGTGAACGGCCTCACCAAGGAAAGCCCAAGCTAGGCCTCTGGGCCCGTGCCTCTTCAAAAGTCTGCAGTGCTTCAGGAAAAACTGTGCTTTAGTTGCAATAGGAAGGCAAGTCGTCTTCTTCCTGGAGGCAGGGTGACTTCAGGTAGGAGGTCCTGGATGGAAGGAGAAGCCTAGTGTTTTTCTCTGTGCAGCTCAGACCAGGGAATGAGTGCGACTTCCACGGCATGTAGGAACTTGCTAGAACGGTGCTCGTGAACCTGTATGAGTGCTGGCTTACTCAAGATGTCCCAATAAGAGTGCACTGTGTTGCCCTACACTCGGCATACACACTGTGAGTCGGAAAGCTACGGGCCTGGATATTGCTTAGAAGGGCCAGGGGAGCCTGAGGGTACTTGCTGTTCTTGCAGGGAATAGGGTTTCCAGGCGAGGCAGCTAGGAGTCCTGAAAAGCGTACTGGCGTTAAAATGCTGCAGAGCGGCGACTACGGCCTCATGGAAACGGCTACACACCTCCGCTTCTGCATAGCATTTCAGGGCCTTACCTCGAGGCAAGTTCTCCCGTTGCTTGCACTGTGAGCGACACAGCATGTTAGGATGCTGTATTTCTCCTTGAATAGAGTGACTTCAGGAAAGAGGTCCTCGATAAATTCTAAGAAGAGTGTGTTCTCAGGGCAGCTCAGACGAGGGCAATCTCGAAAACTTGCAGGACATGTTGGACTGCCTAGAAATGTGGTTCTGGTGCTGTTCGACTGCTCTGGAAATATAGCTCTACTGAAGTAACGTACAGTGTGTTGCCAGAGACTCGGCAGACACAGAGGGCCTCCGAGGGTCGTATGGGAATCAATGCTGCTCAGCAGGCCCACAGGGGTGTGGAGGGCGTCAGTGATCTTGGAACAAAAATGATGCTCACCCGAAGGGCCTAGGAGTCCTGAAAAGGGTGCTTCCTTTAACATAAAGCGGAACCTCCACTAAGAGCTCATGGAAAGAGCTGCATGCCTCCCTTTCTGCAGGGCTACTCAGGGCCTTACCTCGAGGCAAGGACTCACGTTGAGATTCCCTTTAGCTCTAGAGCATGGCAAGGTGAGCCCCAACCGGGCCAATGAAGCTCCGTGTGTAGCCAGAGAAATCTCATTTTCTTCCCACACCCATGCCTACAGTGGCCAGAGAGCTGTTAACAGCAGAGAATTTCAGGGAGCTTCACGGCAGCAAGAATGGGGCTTTCCAAATGGAAAGCAAGGCTAGTACCATCATGCCCCCATTACCATGGGCACAGGCGGCATACATCTCTGTGGTTTCTAACAAGTCAAAAGAACCACAGGGTACACACTGGTTGCTTCCCTGAATCAACTTCTCGAGGCAGGGTGTTCTGCGTCTTGTGAACGGCCTCACCAAGGAAGGCCCTAGCTAGGCCCATGGGCCCGTGCCTCTTCAAAAGCCTGCAGTGCTACAGGGAAAAACTCTGCTTTAGTTGCAATAAGAATGCAAGCAGTGTTTCTCCTGATGGCAGTGTAACTTCAGGTAAGAGGTCTTAGATGGAAGAAGAAGCCTAGTGTTTGTCCTCTGGGCAGCTCAGTCTAAAGAATGAGTTCGACTTCCACGGCATGTTGGAACTTGCTAGAACGGTGCTCGTGAACTTGTGCGAGTGCTGTGAATCAAGATATGACAAGAAAGAGTGCAGTGTGTTGCCCATGACTCAGCAGACACAGAGGAACTCCGAGGGACCAATGGGCCTCGTTGTTGCTCAGCAGGCCTACAGGGGTGTGGAGATACTCAGGGATCTTGGAACAAAAATGATGCTCACCCGAGAGGCCTAGGAGTCCTGAAAAGGGTACTTCCTTTAAAGTAAAGGAGAACAGCGACTAAGAACTAACGGAAAGAGCTGAATGCCTCCCTTTCTGCAGGGCTACTCAGGGCCTTACCTCGAGGCAAGGACTCACGTTGAGATTCCCTTTAGCTCTAGAGCATGGCAAGGTGAGCCCCACCCCGGCCAAAGAAGCTCCGTGTGTAGCCAGAGAAAACTCATTTTCTTCCCACACCAATGTAGAGGGACCAGAGGCCTGTCAACAGCAGAGAATTTCAGGGAGCTTCACGGCGGCAAGAATGGAGCTTTCCAAACGGAAAGCAAGGCTAGTACCATCATGCCCCCATTTCCATGGGCACAGGCAGCATACATCTCTGTGGTTTTTAACAAGTCAAATGAGACACAGAGTACACACTGTTTTCCTCCCTTAATCAACTTCTCGAGGCAGGGTGTTCTGCATCTAGTGAACGGCCTCACCAAGGAAAGCCCAAGCTAGGCCTCTGGGCCCGTGCCTCTTCAAAAGTCTGCAGTGCTTCAGGAAAAACTGTGCTTTAGTTGCAATAGGAAGGCAAGTCGTCTTCTTCCTGGAGGCAGGGTGACTTCAGGTAGGAGGTCCTGGATGGAAGGAGAAGCCTAGTGTTTTTCTCTGTGCAGCTCAGACCAGGGAATGAGTGCGACTTCCACGGCATGTAGGAACTTGCTAGAACGGTGCTCGTGAACCTGTATGAGTGCTGGCTTACTCAAGATGTCCCAATAAGAGTGCACTGTGTTGCCCTACACTCGGCATACACACTGTGAGTCGGAAAGCTACGGGCCTGGATATTGCTTAGAAGGGCCAGGGGAGCCTGAGGGTACTTGCTGTTCTTGCAGGGAATAGGGTTTCCAGGCGAGGCAGCTAGGAGTCCTGAAAAGCGTACTGGCGTTAAAATGCTGCAGAGCGGCGACTACGGCCTCATGGAAACGGCTACACACCTCCGCTTCTGCATAGCATTTCAGGGCCTTACCTCGAGGCAAGTTCTCCCGTTGCTTGCACTGTGAGCGACACAGCATGTTAGGATGCTGTATTTCTCCTTGAATAGAGTGACTTCAGGAAAGAGGTCCTCGATAAATTCTAAGAAGAGTGTGTTCTCAGGGCAGCTCAGACGAGGGCAATCTCGAAAACTTGCAGGACATGTTGGACTGCCTAGAAATGTGGTTCTGGTGCTGTTCGACTGCTCTGGAAATATAGCTCTACTGAAGTAACGTACAGTGTGTTGCCAGAGACTCGGCAGACACAGAGGGCCTCCGAGGGTCGTATGGGAATCAATGCTGCTCAGCAGGCCCACAGGGGTGTGGAGGGCGTCAGTGATCTTGGAACAAAAATGATGCTCACCCGAAGGGCCTAGGAGTCCTGAAAGGGTGCTTCCTTTAACATAAAGCGGAACCTCCACTAAGAGCTCATGGAAAGAGCTGCATGCCTCCCTTTCTGCAGGGCTACTCAGGGCCTTACCTCGAGGCAAGGACTCACGTTGAGATTCCCTTTAGCTCTAGAGCATGGCAAGGTGAGCCCCAACCGGGCCAATGAAGCTCCGTGTGTAGCCAGAGAAATCTCATTTTCTTCCCACACCCATGCCTACAGTGGCCAGAGAGCTGTTAACAGCAGAGAATTTCAGGGAGCTTCACGGCAGCAAGAATGGGGCTTTCCAAATGGAAAGCAAGGCTAGTACCATCATGCCCCCATTACCATGGGCACAGGCGGCATACATCTCTGTGGTTTCTAACAAGTCAAAAGAACCACAGGGTACACACTGGTTGCTTCCCTGAATCAACTTCTCGAGGCAGGGTGTTCTGCGTCTTGTGAACGGCCTCACCAAGGAAGGCCCTAGCTAGGCCCATGGGCCCGTGCCTCTTCAAAAGCCTGCAGTGCTACAGGAAAAACTCTGCTTTAGTTGCAATAAGAATGCAAGCAGTGTTTCTCCTGATGGCAGTGTAACTTCAGGTAAGAGGTCTTAGATGGAAGAAGAAGCCTAGTGTTTTTCCTCTGGGCAGCTCAGTCTAAAGAATGAGTTCGACTTCCACGGCATGTTGGAACTTGCTAGAACGGTGCTCGTGAACTTGTGCGAGTGCTGTGAATCAAGATATGACAAGAAAGAGTGCAGTGTGTTGCCCATGACTCAGCAGACACAGAGGAACTCCGAGGGACCAATGGGCCTCGTTGTTGCTCAGCAGGCCTACAGGGGTGTGGAGATACTCAGGGATCTTGGAACAAAAATGATGCTCACCCGAGAGGCCTAGGAGTCCTGAAAAGGGTACTTCCTTTAAAGTAAAGGAGAACAGCGACTAAGAACTAACGGAAAGAGCTGAATGCCTCCCTTTCTGCAGGGCTACTCAGGGCCTTACCTCGAGGCAAGGACTCACGTTGAGATTCCCTTTAGCTCTAGAGCATGGCAAGGTGAGCCCCACCCCGGCCAAAGAAGCTCCGTGTGTAGCCAGAGAAAACTCATTTTCTTCCCACACCAATGTAGAGGGACCAGAGGCCTGTCAACAGCAGAGAATTTCAGGGAGCTTCACGGCGGCAAGAATGGAGCTTTCCAAACGGAAAGCAAGGCTAGTACCATCATGCCCCCATTTCCATGGGCACAGGCAGCATACATCTCTGTGGTTTTTAACAAGTCAAATGAGACACAGAGTACACACTGTTTTCCTCCCTTAATCAACTTCTCGAGGCAGGGTGTTCTGCATCTAGTGAACGGCCTCACCAAGGAAAGCCCAAGCTAGGCCTCTGGGCCCGTGCCTCTTCAAAAGTCTGCAGTGCTTCAGGAAAAACTGTGCTTTAGTTGCAATAGGAAGGCAAGTCGTCTTCTTCCTGGAGGCAGGGTGACTTCAGGTAGGAGGTCCTGGATGGAAGGAGAAGCCTAGTGTTTTTCTCTGTGCAGCTCAGACCAGGGAATGAGTGCGACTTCCACGGCATGTAGGAACTTGCTAGAACGGTGCTCGTGAACCTGTATGAGTGCTGGCTTACTCAAGATGTCCCAATAAGAGTGCACTGTGTTGCCCTACACTCGGCATACACACTGTGAGTCGGAAAGCTACGGGCCTGGATATTGCTTAGAAGGGCCAGGGGAGCCTGAGGGTACTTGCTGTTCTTGCAGGGAATAGGGTTTCCAGGCGAGGCAGCTAGGAGTCCTGAAAAGCGTACTGGCGTTAAAATGCTGCAGAGCGGCGACTACGGCCTCATGGAAACGGCTACACACCTCCGCTTCTGCATAGCATTTCAGGGCCTTACCTCGAGGCAAGTTCTCCCGTTGCTTGCACTGTGAGCGACACAGCATGTTAGGATGCTGTATTTCTCCTTGAATAGAGTGACTTCAGGAAAGAGGTCCTCGATAAATTCTAAGAAGAGTGTGTTCTCAGGGCAGCTCAGACGAGGGCAATCTCGAAAACTTGCAGGACATGTTGGACTGCCTAGAAATGTGGTTCTGGTGCTGTTCGACTGCTCTGGAAATATAGCTCTACTGAAGTAACGTACAGTGTGTTGCCAGAGACTCGGCAGACACAGAGGGCCTCCGAGGGTCGTATGGGAATCAATGCTGCTCAGCAGGCCCACAGGGGTGTGGAGGGCGTCAGTGATCTTGGAACAAAAATGATGCTCACCCGAAGGGCCTAGGAGTCCTGAAAAGGGTGCTTCCTTTAACATAAAGCGGAACCTCCACTAAGAGCTCATGGAAAGAGCTGCATGCCTCCCTTTCTGCAGGGCTACTCAGGGCCTTACCTCGAGGCAAGGACTCACGTTGAGATTCCCTTTAGCTCTAGAGCATGGCAAGGTGAGCCCCAACCGGGCCAATGAAGCTCCGTGTGTAGCCAGAGAAATCTCATTTTCTTCCCACACCCATGCCTACAGTGGCCAGAGAGCTGTTAACAGCAGAGAATTTCAGGGAGCTTCACGGCAGCAAGAATGGGGCTTTCCAAATGGAAAGCAAGGCTAGTACCATCATGCCCCCATTACCATGGGCACAGGCGGCATACATCTCTGTGGTTTCTAACAAGTCAAAAGAACCACAGGGTACACACTGGTTGCTTCCCTGAATCAACTTCTCGAGGCAGGGTGTTCTGCGTCTTGTGAACGGCCTCACCAAGGAAGGCCCTAGCTAGGCCCATGGGCCCGTGCCTCTTCAAAAGCCTGCAGTGCTACAGGAAAAACTCTGCTTTAGTTGCAATAAGAATGCAAGCAGTGTTTCTCCTGATGGCAGTGTAACTTCAGGTAAGAGGTCTTAGATGGAAGAAGAAGCCTAGTGTTTTTCCTCTGGGCAGCTCAGTCTAAAGAATGAGTTCGACTTCCACGGCATGTTGGAACTTGCTAGAACGGTGCTCGTGAACTTGTGCGAGTGCTGTGAATCAAGATATGACAAGAAAGAGTGCAGTGTGTTGCCCATGACTCAGCAGACACAGAGGAACTCCGAGGGACCAATGGGCCTCGTTGTTGCTCAGCAGGCCTACAGGGGTGTGGAGATACTCAGGGATCTTGGAACAAAAATGATGCTCACCCGAGAGGCCTAGGAGTCCTGAAAAGGGTACTTCCTTTAAAGTAAAGGAGAACAGCGACTAAGAACTAACGGAAAGAGCTGAATGCCTCCCTTTCTGCAGGGCTACTCAGGGCCTTACCTCGAGGCAAGGACTCACGTTGAGATTCCCTTTAGCTCTAGAGCATGGCAAGGTGAGCCCCACCCCGGCCAAAGAAGCTCCGTGTGTAGCCAGAGAAAACTCATTTTCTTCCCACACCAATGTAGAGGGACCAGAGGCCTGTCAACAGCAGAGAATTTCAGGGAGCTTCACGGCGGCAAGAATGGAGCTTTCCAAACGGAAAGCAAGGCTAGTACCATCATGCCCCCATTTCCATGGGCACAGGCAGCATACATCTCTGTGGTTTTTAACAAGTCAAATGAGACACAGAGTACACACTGTTTTCCTCCCTTAATCAACTTCTCGAGGCAGGGTGTTCTGCATCTAGTGAACGGCCTCACCAAGGAAAGCCCAAGCTAGGCCTCTGGGCCCGTGCCTCTTCAAAAGTCTGCAGTGCTTCAGGAAAAACTGTGCTTTAGTTGCAATAGGAAGGCAAGTCGTCTTCTTCCTGGAGGCAGGGTGACTTCAGGTAGGAGGTCCTGGATGGAAGGAGAAGCCTAGTGTTTTTCTCTGTGCAGCTCAGACCAGGGAATGAGTGCGACTTCCACGGCATGTAGGAACTTGCTAGAACGGTGCTCGTGAACCTGTATGAGTGCTGGCTTACTCAAGATGTCCCAATAAGAGTGCACTGTGTTGCCCTACACTCGGCATACACACTGTGAGTCGGAAAGCTACGGGCCTGGATATTGCTTAGAAGGGCCAGGGGAGCCTGAGGGTACTTGCTGTTCTTGCAGGGAATAGGGTTTCCAGGCGAGGCAGCTAGGAGTCCTGAAAAGCGTACTGGCGTTAAAATGCTGCAGAGCGGCGACTACGGCCTCATGGAAACGGCTACACACCTCCGCTTCTGCATAGCATTTCAGGGCCTTACCTCGAGGCAAGTTCTCCCGTTGCTTGCACTGTGAGCGACACAGCATGTTAGGATGCTGTATTTCTCCTTGAATAGAGTGACTTCAGGAAAGAGGTCCTCGATAAATTCTAAGAAGAGTGTGTTCTCAGGGCAGCTCAGACGAGGGCAATCTCGAAAACTTGCAGGACATGTTGGACTGCCTAGAAATGTGGTTCTGGTGCTGTTCGACTGCTCTGGAAATATAGCTCTACTGAAGTAACGTACAGTGTGTTGCCAGAGACTCGGCAGACACAGAGGGCCTCCGAGGGTCGTATGGGAATCAATGCTGCTCAGCAGGCCCACAGGGGTGTGGAGGGCGTCAGTGATCTTGGAACAAAAATGATGCTCACCCGAAGGGCCTAGGAGTCCTGAAAAGGGTGCTTCCTTTAACATAAAGCGGAACCTCCACTAAGAGCTCATGGAAAGAGCTGCATGCCTCCCTTTCTGCAGGGCTACTCAGGGCCTTACCTCGAGGCAAGGACTCACGTTGAGATTCCCTTTAGCTCTAGAGCATGGCAAGGTGAGCCCCAACCGGGCCAATGAAGCTCCGTGTGTAGCCAGAGAAATCTCATTTTCTTCCCACACCCATGCCTACAGTGGCCAGAGAGCTGTTAACAGCAGAGAATTTCAGGGAGCTTCACGGCAGCAAGAATGGGGCTTTCCAAATGGAAAGCAAGGCTAGTACCATCATGCCCCCATTACCATGGGCACAGGCGGCATACATCTCTGTGGTTTCTAACAAGTCAAAAGAACCACAGGGTACACACTGGTTGCTTCCCTGAATCAACTTCTCGAGGCAGGGTGTTCTGCGTCTTGTGAACGGCCTCACCAAGGAAGGCCCTAGCTAGGCCCATGGGCCCGTGCCTCTTCAAAAGCCTGCAGTGCTACAGGAAAAACTCTGCTTTAGTTGCAATAAGAATGCAAGCAGTGTTTCTCCTGATGGCAGTGTAACTTCAGGTAAGAGGTCTTAGATGGAAGAAGAAGCCTAGTGTTTTTCCTCTGGGCAGCTCAGTCTAAAGAATGAGTTCGACTTCCACGGCATGTTGGAACTTGCTAGAACGGTGCTCGTGAACTTGTGCGAGTGCTGTGAATCAAGATATGACAAGAAAGAGTGCAGTGTGTTGCCCATGACTCAGCAGACACAGAGGAACTCCGAGGGACCAATGGGCCTCGTTGTTGCTCAGCAGGCCTACAGGGGTGTGGAGATACTCAGGGATCTTGGAACAAAAATGATGCTCACCCGAGAGGCCTAGGAGTCCTGAAAAGGGTACTTCCTTTAAAGTAAAGGAGAACAGCGACTAAGAACTAACGGAAAGAGCTGAATGCCTCCCTTTCTGCAGGGCTACTCAGGGCCTTACCTCGAGGCAAGGACTCACGTTGAGATTCCCTTTAGCTCTAGAGCATGGCAAGGTGAGCCCCACCCCGGCCAAAGAAGCTCCGTGTGTAGCCAGAGAAAACTCATTTTCTTCCCACACCAATGTAGAGGGACCAGAGGCCTGTCAACAGCAGAGAATTTCAGGGAGCTTCACGGCGGCAAGAATGGAGCTTTCCAAACGGAAAGCAAGGCTAGTACCATCATGCCCCCATTTCCATGGGCACAGGCAGCATACATCTCTGTGGTTTTTAACAAGTCAAATGAGACACAGAGTACACACTGTTTTCCTCCCTTAATCAACTTCTCGAGGCAGGGTGTTCTGCATCTAGTGAACGGCCTCACCAAGGAAAGCCCAAGCTAGGCCTCTGGGCCCGTGCCTCTTCAAAAGTCTGCAGTGCTTCAGGAAAAACTGTGCTTTAGTTGCAATAGGAAGGCAAGTCGTCTTCTTCCTGGAGGCAGGGTGACTTCAGGTAGGAGGTCCTGGATGGAAGGAGAAGCCTAGTGTTTTTCTCTGTGCAGCTCAGACCAGGGAATGAGTGCGACTTCCACGGCATGTAGGAACTTGCTAGAACGGTGCTCGTGAACCTGTATGAGTGCTGGCTTACTCAAGATGTCCCAATAAGAGTGCACTGTGTTGCCCTACACTCGGCATACACACTGTGAGTCGGAAAGCTACGGGCCTGGATATTGCTTAGAAGGGCCAGGGGAGCCTGAGGGTACTTGCTGTTCTTGCAGGGAATAGGGTTTCCAGGCGAGGCAGCTAGGAGTCCTGAAAAGCGTACTGGCGTTAAAATGCTGCAGAGCGGCGACTACGGCCTCATGGAAACGGCTACACACCTCCGCTTCTGCATAGCATTTCAGGGCCTTACCTCGAGGCAAGTTCTCCCGTTGCTTGCACTGTGAGCGACACAGCATGTTAGGATGCTGTATTTCTCCTTGAATAGAGTGACTTCAGGAAAGAGGTCCTCGATAAATTCTAAGAAGAGTGTGTTCTCAGGGCAGCTCAGACGAGGGCAATCTCGAAAACTTGCAGGACATGTTGGACTGCCTAGAAATGTGGTTCTGGTGCTGTTCGACTGCTCTGGAAATATAGCTCTACTGAAGTAACGTACAGTGTGTTGCCAGAGACTCGGCAGACACAGAGGGCCTCCGAGGGTCGTATGGGAATCAATGCTGCTCAGCAGGCCCACAGGGGTGTGGAGGGCGTCAGTGATCTTGGAACAAAAATGATGCTCACCCGAAGGGCCTAGGAGTCCTGAAAAGGGTGCTTCCTTTAACATAAAGCGGAACCTCCACTAAGAGCTCATGGAAAGAGCTGCATGCCTCCCTTTCTGCAGGGCTACTCAGGGCCTTACCTCGAGGCAAGGACTCACGTTGAGATTCCCTTTAGCTCTAGAGCATGGCAAGGTGAGCCCCAACCGGGCCAATGAAGCTCCGTGTGTAGCCAGAGAAATCTCATTTTCTTCCCACACCCATGCCTACAGTGGCCAGAGAGCTGTTAACAGCAGAGAATTTCAGGGAGCTTCACGGCAGCAAGAATGGGGCTTTCCAAATGGAAAGCAAGGCTAGTACCATCATGCCCCCATTACCATGGGCACAGGCGGCATACATCTCTGTGGTTTCTAACAAGTCAAAAGAACCACAGGGTACACACTGGTTGCTTCCCTGAATCAACTTCTCGAGGCAGGGTGTTCTGCGTCTTGTGAACGGCCTCACCAAGGAAGGCCCTAGCTAGGCCCATGGGCCCGTGCCTCTTCAAAAGCCTGCAGTGCTACAGGAAAAACTCTGCTTTAGTTGCAATAAGAATGCAAGCAGTGTTTCTCCTGATGGCAGTGTAACTTCAGGTAAGAGGTCTTAGATGGAAGAAGAAGCCTAGTGTTTTTCCTCTGGGCAGCTCAGTCTAAAGAATGAGTTCGACTTCCACGGCATGTTGGAACTTGCTAGAACGGTGCTCGTGAACTTGTGCGAGTGCTGTGAATCAAGATATGACAAGAAAGAGTGCAGTGTGTTGCCCATGACTCAGCAGACACAGAGGAACTCCGAGGGACCAATGGGCCTCGTTGTTGCTCAGCAGGCCTACAGGGGTGTGGAGATACTCAGGGATCTTGGAACAAAAATGATGCTCACCCGAGAGGCCTAGGAGTCCTGAAAAGGGTACTTCCTTTAAAGTAAAGGAGAACAGCGACTAAGAACTAACGGAAAGAGCTGAATGCCTCCCTTTCTGCAGGGCTACTCAGGGCCTTACCTCGAGGCAAGGACTCACGTTGAGATTCCCTTT
The DNA here is from genome assembly GCF_965194805.1 of Balaenoptera borealis. Lineage (NCBI taxonomy): Eukaryota > Metazoa > Chordata > Mammalia > Artiodactyla > Balaenopteridae > Balaenoptera > Balaenoptera borealis. The sequence goes on along the minus strand of NW_028122811.1, from coordinate 121,689 downwards.
AGCTCTAGAGCATGGCAAGGTGAGCCCCACCCCGGCCAAAGAAGCTCCGTGTGTAGCCAGAGAAAACTCATTTTCTTCCCACACCAATGTAGAGGGACCAGAGGCCTGTCAACAGCAGAGAATTTCAGGGAGCTTCACGGCGGCAAGAATGGAGCTTTCCAAACGGAAAGCAAGGCTAGTACCATCATGCCCCCATTTCCATGGGCACAGGCAGCATACATCTCTGTGGTTTTTAACAAGTCAAATGAGACACAGAGTACACACTGTTTTCCTCCCTTAATCAACTTCTCGAGGCAGGGTGTTCTGCATCTAGTGAACGGCCTCACCAAGGAAAGCCCAAGCTAGGCCTCTGGGCCCGTGCCTCTTCAAAAGTCTGCAGTGCTTCAGGAAAAACTGTGCTTTAGTTGCAATAGGAAGGCAAGTCGTCTTCTTCCTGGAGGCAGGGTGACTTCAGGTAGGAGGTCCTGGATGGAAGGAGAAGCCTAGTGTTTTTCTCTGTGCAGCTCAGACCAGGGAATGAGTGCGACTTCCACGGCATGTAGGAACTTGCTAGAACGGTGCTCGTGAACCTGTATGAGTGCTGGCTTACTCAAGATGTCCCAATAAGAGTGCACTGTGTTGCCCTACACTCGGCATACACACTGTGAGTCGGAAAGCTACGGGCCTGGATATTGCTTAGAAGGGCCAGGGGAGCCTGAGGGTACTTGCTGTTCTTGCAGGGAATAGGGTTTCCAGGCGAGGCAGCTAGGAGTCCTGAAAAGCGTACTGGCGTTAAAATGCTGCAGAGCGGCGACTACGGCCTCATGGAAACGGCTACACACCTCCGCTTCTGCATAGCATTTCAGGGCCTTACCTCGAGGCAAGTTCTCCCGTTGCTTGCACTGTGAGCGACACAGCATGTTAGGATGCTGTATTTCTCCTTGAATAGAGTGACTTCAGGAAAGAGGTCCTCGATAAATTCTAAGAAGAGTGTGTTCTCAGGGCAGCTCAGACGAGGGCAATCTCGAAAACTTGCAGGACATGTTGGACTGCCTAGAAATGTGGTTCTGGTGCTGTTCGACTGCTCTGGAAATATAGCTCTACTGAAGTAACGTACAGTGTGTTGCCAGAGACTCGGCAGACACAGAGGGCCTCCGAGGGTCGTATGGGAATCAATGCTGCTCAGCAGGCCCACAGGGGTGTGGAGGGCGTCAGTGATCTTGGAACAAAAATGATGCTCACCCGAAGGGCCTAGGAGTCCTGAAAAGGGTGCTTCCTTTAACATAAAGCGGAACCTCCACTAAGAGCTCATGGAAAGAGCTGCATGCCTCCCTTTCTGCAGGGCTACTCAGGGCCTTACCTCGAGGCAAGGACTCACGTTGAGATTCCCTTTAGCTCTAGAGCATGGCAAGGTGAGCCCCAACCGGGCCAATGAAGCTCCGTGTGTAGCCAGAGAAATCTCATTTTCTTCCCACACCCATGCCTACAGTGGCCAGAGAGCTGTTAACAGCAGAGAATTTCAGGGAGCTTCACGGCAGCAAGAATGGGGCTTTCCAAATGGAAAGCAAGGCTAGTACCATCATGCCCCCATTACCATGGGCACAGGCGGCATACATCTCTGTGGTTTCTAACAAGTCAAAAGAACCACAGGGTACACACTGGTTGCTTCCCTGAATCAACTTCTCGAGGCAGGGTGTTCTGCGTCTTGTGAACGGCCTCACCAAGGAAGGCCCTAGCTAGGCCCATGGGCCCGTGCCTCTTCAAAAGCCTGCAGTGCTACAGGAAAAACTCTGCTTTAGTTGCAATAAGAATGCAAGCAGTGTTTCTCCTGATGGCAGTGTAACTTCAGGTAAGAGGTCTTAGATGGAAGAAGAAGCCTAGTGTTTTTCCTCTGGGCAGCTCAGTCTAAAGAATGAGTTCGACTTCCACGGCATGTTGGAACTTGCTAGAACGGTGCTCGTGAACTTGTGCGAGTGCTGTGAATCAAGATATGACAAGAAAGAGTGCAGTGTGTTGCCCATGACTCAGCAGACACAGAGGAACTCCGAGGGACCAATGGGCCTCGTTGTTGCTCAGCAGGCCTACAGGGGTGTGGAGATACTCAGGGATCTTGGAACAAAAATGATGCTCACCCGAGAGGCCTAGGAGTCCTGAAAAGGGTACTTCCTTTAAAGTAAAGGAGAACAGCGACTAAGAACTAACGGAAAGAGCTGAATGCCTCCCTTTCTGCAGGGCTACTCAGGGCCTTACCTCGAGGCAAGGACTCACGTTGAGATTCCCTTTAGCTCTAGAGCATGGCAAGGTGAGCCCCACCCCGGCCAAAGAAGCTCCGTGTGTAGCCAGAGAAAACTCATTTTCTTCCCACACCAATGTAGAGGGACCAGAGGCCTGTCAACAGCAGAGAATTTCAGGGAGCTTCACGGCGGCAAGAATGGAGCTTTCCAAACGGAAAGCAAGGCTAGTACCATCATGCCCCCATTTCCATGGGCACAGGCAGCATACATCTCTGTGGTTTTTAACAAGTCAAATGAGACACAGAGTACACACTGTTTTCCTCCCTTAATCAACTTCTCGAGGCAGGGTGTTCTGCATCTAGTGAACGGCCTCACCAAGGAAAGCCCAAGCTAGGCCTCTGGGCCCGTGCCTCTTCAAAAGTCTGCAGTGCTTCAGGAAAAACTGTGCTTTAGTTGCAATAGGAAGGCAAGTCGTCTTCTTCCTGGAGGCAGGGTGACTTCAGGTAGGAGGTCCTGGATGGAAGGAGAAGCCTAGTGTTTTTCTCTGTGCAGCTCAGACCAGGGAATGAGTGCGACTTCCACGGCATGTAGGAACTTGCTAGAACGGTGCTCGTGAACCTGTATGAGTGCTGGCTTACTCAAGATGTCCCAATAAGAGTGCACTGTGTTGCCCTACACTCGGCATACACACTGTGAGTCGGAAAGCTACGGGCCTGGATATTGCTTAGAAGGGCCAGGGGAGCCTGAGGGTACTTGCTGTTCTTGCAGGGAATAGGGTTTCCAGGCGAGGCAGCTAGGAGTCCTGAAAAGCGTACTGGCGTTAAAATGCTGCAGAGCGGCGACTACGGCCTCATGGAAACGGCTACACACCTCCGCTTCTGCATAGCATTTCAGGGCCTTACCTCGAGGCAAGTTCTCCCGTTGCTTGCACTGTGAGCGACACAGCATGTTAGGATGCTGTATTTCTCCTTGAATAGAGTGACTTCAGGAAAGAGGTCCTCGATAAATTCTAAGAAGAGTGTGTTCTCAGGGCAGCTCAGACGAGGGCAATCTCGAAAACTTGCAGGACATGTTGGACTGCCTAGAAATGTGGTTCTGGTGCTGTTCGACTGCTCTGGAAATATAGCTCTACTGAAGTAACGTACAGTGTGTTGCCAGAGACTCGGCAGACACAGAGGGCCTCCGAGGGTCGTATGGGAATCAATGCTGCTCAGCAGGCCCACAGGGGTGTGGAGGGCGTCAGTGATCTTGGAACAAAAATGATGCTCACCCGAAGGGCCTAGGAGTCCTGAAAAGGGTGCTTCCTTTAACATAAAGCGGAACCTCCACTAAGAGCTCATGGAAAGAGCTGCATGCCTCCCTTTCTGCAGGGCTACTCAGGGCCTTACCTCGAGGCAAGGACTCACGTTGAGATTCCCTTTAGCTCTAGAGCATGGCAAGGTGAGCCCCAACCGGGCCAATGAAGCTCCGTGTGTAGCCAGAGAAATCTCATTTTCTTCCCACACCCATGCCTACAGTGGCCAGAGAGCTGTTAACAGCAGAGAATTTCAGGGAGCTTCACGGCAGCAAGAATGGGGCTTTCCAAATGGAAAGCAAGGCTAGTACCATCATGCCCCCATTACCATGGGCACAGGCGGCATACATCTCTGTGGTTTCTAACAAGTCAAAAGAACCACAGGGTACACACTGGTTGCTTCCCTGAATCAACTTCTCGAGGCAGGGTGTTCTGCGTCTTGTGAACGGCCTCACCAAGGAAGGCCCTAGCTAGGCCCATGGGCCCGTGCCTCTTCAAAAGCCTGCAGTGCTACAGGAAAAACTCTGCTTTAGTTGCAATAAGAATGCAAGCAGTGTTTCTCCTGATGGCAGTGTAACTTCAGGTAAGAGGTCTTAGATGGAAGAAGAAGCCTAGTGTTTTTCCTCTGGGCAGCTCAGTCTAAAGAATGAGTTCGACTTCCACGGCATGTTGGAACTTGCTAGAACGGTGCTCGTGAACTTGTGCGAGTGCTGTGAATCAAGATATGACAAGAAAGAGTGCAGTGTGTTGCCCATGACTCAGCAGACACAGAGGAACTCCGAGGGACCAATGGGCCTCGTTGTTGCTCAGCAGGCCTACAGGGGTGTGGAGATACTCAGGGATCTTGGAACAAAAATGATGCTCACCCGAGAGGCCTAGGAGTCCTGAAAAGGGTACTTCCTTTAAAGTAAAGGAGAACAGCGACTAAGAACTAACGGAAAGAGCTGAATGCCTCCCTTTCTGCAGGGCTACTCAGGGCCTTACCTCGAGGCAAGGACTCACGTTGAGATTCCCTTTAGCTCTAGAGCATGGCAAGGTGAGCCCCACCCCGGCCAAAGAAGCTCCGTGTGTAGCCAGAGAAAACTCATTTTCTTCCCACACCAATGTAGAGGGACCAGAGGCCTGTCAACAGCAGAGAATTTCAGGGAGCTTCACGGCGGCAAGAATGGAGCTTTCCAAACGGAAAGCAAGGCTAGTACCATCATGCCCCCATTTCCATGGGCACAGGCAGCATACATCTCTGTGGTTTTTAACAAGTCAAATGAGACACAGAGTACACACTGTTTTCCTCCCTTAATCAACTTCTCGAGGCAGGGTGTTCTGCATCTAGTGAACGGCCTCACCAAGGAAAGCCCAAGCTAGGCCTCTGGGCCCGTGCCTCTTCAAAAGTCTGCAGTGCTTCAGGAAAAACTGTGCTTTAGTTGCAATAGGAAGGCAAGTCGTCTTCTTCCTGGAGGCAGGGTGACTTCAGGTAGGAGGTCCTGGATGGAAGGAGAAGCCTAGTGTTTTTCTCTGTGCAGCTCAGACCAGGGAATGAGTGCGACTTCCACGGCATGTAGGAACTTGCTAGAACGGTGCTCGTGAACCTGTATGAGTGCTGGCTTACTCAAGATGTCCCAATAAGAGTGCACTGTGTTGCCCTACACTCGGCATACACACTGTGAGTCGGAAAGCTACGGGCCTGGATATTGCTTAGAAGGGCCAGGGGAGCCTGAGGGTACTTGCTGTTCTTGCAGGGAATAGGGTTTCCAGGCGAGGCAGCTAGGAGTCCTGAAAAGCGTACTGGCGTTAAAATGCTGCAGAGCGGCGACTACGGCCTCATGGAAACGGCTACACACCTCCGCTTCTGCATAGCATTTCAGGGCCTTACCTCGAGGCAAGTTCTCCCGTTGCTTGCACTGTGAGCGACACAGCATGTTAGGATGCTGTATTTCTCCTTGAATAGAGTGACTTCAGGAAAGAGGTCCTCGATAAATTCTAAGAAGAGTGTGTTCTCAGGGCAGCTCAGACGAGGGCAATCTCGAAAACTTGCAGGACATGTTGGACTGCCTAGAAATGTGGTTCTGGTGCTGTTCGACTGCTCTGGAAATATAGCTCTACTGAAGTAACGTACAGTGTGTTGCCAGAGACTCGGCAGACACAGAGGGCCTCCGAGGGTCGTATGGGAATCAATGCTGCTCAGCAGGCCCACAGGGGTGTGGAGGGCGTCAGTGATCTTGGAACAAAAATGATGCTCACCCGAAGGGCCTAGGAGTCCTGAAAAGGGTGCTTCCTTTAACATAAAGCGGAACCTCCACTAAGAGCTCATGGAAAGAGCTGCATGCCTCCCTTTCTGCAGGGCTACTCAGGGCCTTACCTCGAGGCAAGGACTCACGTTGAGATTCCCTTTAGCTCTAGAGCATGGCAAGGTGAGCCCCAACCGGGCCAATGAAGCTCCGTGTGTAGCCAGAGAAATCTCATTTTCTTCCCACACCCATGCCTACAGTGGCCAGAGAGCTGTTAACAGCAGAGAATTTCAGGGAGCTTCACGGCAGCAAGAATGGGGCTTTCCAAATGGAAAGCAAGGCTAGTACCATCATGCCCCCATTACCATGGGCACAGGCGGCATACATCTCTGTGGTTTCTAACAAGTCAAAAGAACCACAGGGTACACACTGGTTGCTTCCCTGAATCAACTTCTCGAGGCAGGGTGTTCTGCGTCTTGTGAACGGCCTCACCAAGGAAGGCCCTAGCTAGGCCCATGGGCCCGTGCCTCTTCAAAAGCCTGCAGTGCTACAGGAAAAACTCTGCTTTAGTTGCAATAAGAATGCAAGCAGTGTTTCTCCTGATGGCAGTGTAACTTCAGGTAAGAGGTCTTAGATGGAAGAAGAAGCCTAGTGTTTTTCCTCTGGGCAGCTCTGTCTAAAGAATGAGTTCGACTTCCACGGCATGTTGGAACTTGCTAGAACGGTGCTCGTGAACTTGTGCGAGTGCTGTGAATCAAGATATGACAAGAAAGAGTGCAGTGTGTTGCCCATGACTCAGCAGACACAGAGGAACTCCGAGGGACCAATGGGCCTCGTTGTTGCTCAGCAGGCCTACAGGGGTGTGGAGATACTCAGGGATCTTGGAACAAAAATGATGCTCACCCGAGAGGCCTAGGAGTCCTGAAAAGGGTACTTCCTTTAAAGTAAAGGAGAACAGCGACTAAGAACTAACGGAAAGAGCTGAATGCCTCCCTTTCTGCAGGGCTACTCAGGGCCTTACCTCGAGGCAAGGACTCACGTTGAGATTCCCTTTAGCTCTAGAGCATGGCAAGGTGAGCCCCACCCCGGCCAAAGAAGCTCCGTGTGTAGCCAGAGAAAACTCATTTTCTTCCCACACCAATGTAGAGGGACCAGAGGCCTGTCAACAGCAGAGAATTTCAGGGAGCTTCACGGCGGCAAGAATGGAGCTTTCCAAACGGAAAGCAAGGCTAGTACCATCATGCCCCCATTTCCATGGGCACAGGCAGCATACATCTCTGTGGTTTTTAACAAGTCAAATGAGACACAGAGTACACACTGTTTTCCTCCCTTAATCAACTTCTCGAGGCAGGGTGTTCTGCATCTAGTGAACGGCCTCACCAAGGAAAGCCCAAGCTAGGCCTCTGGGCCCGTGCCTCTTCAAAAGTCTGCAGTGCTTCAGGAAAAACTGTGCTTTAGTTGCAATAGGAAGGCAAGTCGTCTTCTTCCTGGAGGCAGGGTGACTTCAGGTAGGAGGTCCTGGATGGAAGGAGAAGCCTAGTGTTTTTCTCTGTGCAGCTCAGACCAGGGAATGAGTGCGACTTCCACGGCATGTAGGAACTTGCTAGAACGGTGCTCGTGAACCTGTATGAGTGCTGGCTTACTCAAGATGTCCCAATAAGAGTGCACTGTGTTGCCCTACACTCGGCATACACACTGTGAGTCGGAAAGCTACGGGCCTGGATATTGCTTAGAAGGGCCAGGGGAGCCTGAGGGTACTTGCTGTTCTTGCAGGGAATAGGGTTTCCAGGCGAGGCAGCTAGGAGTCCTGAAAAGCGTACTGGCGTTAAAATGCTGCAGAGCGGCGACTACGGCCTCATGGAAACGGCTACACACCTCCGCTTCTGCATAGCATTTCAGGGCCTTACCTCGAGGCAAGTTCTCCCGTTGCTTGCACTGTGAGCGACACAGCATGTTAGGATGCTGTATTTCTCCTTGAATAGAGTGACTTCAGGAAAGAGGTCCTCGATAAATTCTAAGAAGAGTGTGTTCTCAGGGCAGCTCAGACGAGGGCAATCTCGAAAACTTGCAGGACATGTTGGACTGCCTAGAAATGTGGTTCTGGTGCTGTTCGACTGCTCTGGAAATATAGCTCTACTGAAGTAACGTACAGTGTGTTGCCAGAGACTCGGCAGACACAGAGGGCCTCCGAGGGTCGTATGGGAATCAATGCTGCTCAGCAGGCCCACAGGGGTGTGGAGGGCGTCAGTGATCTTGGAACAAAAATGATGCTCACCCGAAGGGCCTAGGAGTCCTGAAAAGGGTGCTTCCTTTAACATAAAGCGGAACCTCCACTAAGAGCTCATGGAAAGAGCTGCATGCCTCCCTTTCTGCAGGGCTACTCAGGGCCTTACCTCGAGGCAAGGACTCACGTTGAGATTCCCTTTAGCTCTAGAGCATGGCAAGGTGAGCCCCAACCGGGCCAATGAAGCTCCGTGTGTAGCCAGAGAAATCTCATTTTCTTCCCACACCCATGCCTACAGTGGCCAGAGAGCTGTTAACAGCAGAGAATTTCAGGGAGCTTCACGGCAGCAAGAATGGGGCTTTCCAAATGGAAAGCAAGGCTAGTACCATCATGCCCCCATTACCATGGGCACAGGCGGCATACATCTCTGTGGTTTCTAACAAGTCAAAAGAACCACAGGGTACACACTGGTTGCTTCCCTGAATCAACTTCTCGAGGCAGGGTGTTCTGCGTCTTGTGAACGGCCTCACCAAGGAAGGCCCTAGCTAGGCCCATGGGCCCGTGCCTCTTCAAAAGCCTGCAGTGCTACAGGAAAAACTGCTTTAGTTGCAATAAGAATGCAAGCAGTGTTTCTCCTGATGGCAGTGTAACTTCAGGTAAGAGGTCTTAGATGGAAGAAGAAGCCTAGTGTTTTTCCTCTGGGCAGCTCAGTCTAAAGAATGAGTTCGACTTCCACGGCATGTTGGAACTTGCTAGAACGGTGCTCGTGAACTTGTGCGAGTGCTGTGAATCAAGATATGACAAGAAAGAGTGCAGTGTGTTGCCCATGACTCAGCAGACACAGAGGAACTCCGAGGGACCAATGGGCCTCGTTGTTGCTCAGCAGGCCTACAGGGGTGTGGAGATACTCAGGGATCTTGGAACAAAAATGATGCTCACCCGAGAGGCCTAGGAGTCCTGAAAAGGGTACTTCCTTTAAAGTAAAGGAGAACAGCGACTAAGAACTAACGGAAAGAGCTGAATGCCTCCCTTTCTGCAGGGCTACTCAGGGCCTTACCTCGAGGCAAGGACTCACGTTGAGATTCCCTTTAGCTCTAGAGCATGGCAAGGTGAGCCCCACCCCGGCCAAAGAAGCTCCGTGTGTAGCCAGAGAAAACTCATTTTCTTCCCACACCAATGTAGAGGGACCAGAGGCCTGTCAACAGCAGAGAATTTCAGGGAGCTTCACGGCGGCAAGAATGGAGCTTTCCAAACGGAAAGCAAGGCTAGTACCATCATGCCCCCATTTCCATGGGCACAGGCAGCATACATCTCTGTGGTTTTTAACAAGTCAAATGAGACACAGAGTACACACTGTTTTCCTCCCTTAATCAACTTCTCGAGGCAGGGTGTTCTGCATCTAGTGAACGGCCTCACCAAGGAAAGCCCAAGCTAGGCCTCTGGGCCCGTGCCTCTTCAAAAGTCTGCAGTGCTTCAGGAAAAACTGTGCTTTAGTTGCAATAGGAAGGCAAGTCGTCTTCTTCCTGGAGGCAGGGTGACTTCAGGTAGGAGGTCCTGGATGGAAGGAGAAGCCTAGTGTTTTTCTCTGTGCAGCTCAGACCAGGGAATGAGTGCGACTTCCACGGCATGTAGGAACTTGCTAGAACGGTGCTCGTGAACCTGTATGAGTGCTGGCTTACTCAAGATGTCCCAATAAGAGTGCACTGTGTTGCCCTACACTCGGCATACACACTGTGAGTCGGAAAGCTACGGGCCTGGATATTGCTTAGAAGGGCCAGGGGAGCCTGAGGGTACTTGCTGTTCTTGCAGGGAATAGGGTTTCCAGGCGAGGCACCTAGGAGTCCTGAAAAGCGTACTGGCGTTAAAATGCTGCAGAGCGGCGACTACGGCCTCATGGAAACGGCTACACACCTCCGCTTCTGCATAGCATTTCAGGGCCTTACCTCGAGGCAAGTTCTCCCGTTGCTTGCACTGTGAGCGACACAGCATGTTAGGATGCTGTATTTCTCCTTGAATAGAGTGACTTCAGGAAAGAGGTCCTCGATAAATTCTAAGAAGAGTGTGTTCTCAGGGCAGCTCAGACGAGGGCAATCTCGAAAACTTGCAGGACATGTTGGACTGCCTAGAAATGTGGTTCTGGTGCTGTTCGACTGCTCTGGAAATATAGCTCTACTGAAGTAACGTACAGTGTGTTGCCAGAGACTCGGCAGACACAGAGGGCCTCCGAGGGTCGTATGGGAATCAATGCTGCTCAGCAGGCCCACAGGGGTGTGGAGGGCGTCAGTGATCTTGGAACAAAAATGATGCTCACCCGAAGGGCCTAGGAGTCCTGAAAAGGGTGCTTCCTTTAACATAAAGCGGAACCTCCACTAAGAGCTCATGGAAAGAGCTGCATGCCTCCCTTTCTGCAGGGCTACTCAGGGCCTTACCTCGAGGCAAGGACTCACGTTGAGATTCCCTTTAGCTCTAGAGCATGGCAAGGTGAGCCCCAACCGGGCCAATGAAGCTCCGTGTGTAGCCAGAGAAATCTCATTTTCTTCCCACACCCATGCCTACAGTGGCCAGAGAGCTGTTAACAGCAGAGAATTTCAGGGAGCTTCACGGCAGCAAGAATGGGGCTTTCCAAATGGAAAGCAAGGCTAGTACCATCATGCCCCCATTACCATGGGCACAGGCGGCATACATCTCTGTGGTTTCTAACAAGTCAAAAGAACCACAGGGTACACACTGGTTGCTTCCCTGAATCAACTTCTCGAGGCAGGGTGTTCTGCGTCTTGTGAACGGCCTCACCAAGGAAGGCCCTAGCTAGGCCCATGGGCCCGTGCCTCTTCAAAAGCCTGCAGTGCTACAGGAAAAACTCTGCTTTAGTTGCAATAAGAATGCAAGCAGTGTTTCTCCTGATGGCAGTGTAACTTCAGGTAAGAGGTCTTAGATGGAAGAAGAAGCCTAGTGTTTGTCCTCTGGGCAGCTCAGTCTAAAGAATGAGTTCGACTTCCACGGCATGTTGGAACTTGCTAGAACGGTGCTCGTGAACTTGTGCGAGTGCTGTGAATCAAGATATGACAAGAAAGAGTGCAGTGTGTTGCCCATGACTCAGCAGACACAGAGGAACTCCGAGGGACCAATGGGCCTCGTTGTTGCTCAGCAGGCCTACAGGGGTGTGGAGATACTCAGGGATCTTGGAACAAAAATGATGCTCACCCGAGAGGCCTAGGAGTCCTGAAAAGGGTACTTCCTTTAAAGTAAAGGAGAACAGCGACTAAGAACTAACGGAAAGAGCTGAATGCCTCCCTTTCTGCAGGGCTACTCAGGGCCTTACCTCGAGGCAAGGACTCACGTTGAGATTCCCTTTAGCTCTAGAGCATGGCAAGGTGAGCCCCACCCCGGCCAAAGAAGCTCCGTGTGTAGCCAGAGAAAACTCATTTTCTTCCCACACCAATGTAGAGGGACCAGAGGCCTGTCAACAGCAGAGAATTTCAGGGAGCTTCACGGCGGCAAGAATGGAGCTTTCCAAACGGAAAGCAAGGCTAGTACCATCATGCCCCCATTTCCATGGGCACAGGCAGCATACATCTCTGTGGTTTTTAACAAGTCAAATGAGACACAGAGTACACACTGTTTTCCTCCCTTAATCAACTTCTCGAGGCAGGGTGTTCTGCATCTAGTGAACGGCCTCACCAAGGAAAGCCCAAGCTAGGCCTCTGGGCCCGTGCCTCTTCAAAAGTCTGCAGTGCTTCAGGAAAAACTGTGCTTTAGTTGCAATAGGAAGGCAAGTCGTCTTCTTCCTGGAGGCAGGGTGACTTCAGGTAGGAGGTCCTGGATGGAAGGAGAAGCCTAGTGTTTTTCTCTGTGCAGCTCAGACCAGGGAATGAGTGCGACTTCCACGGCATGTAGGAACTTGCTAGAACGGTGCTCGTGAACCTGTATGAGTGCTGGCTTACTCAAGATCTCCCAATAAGAGTGCACTGTGTTGCCCTACACTCGGCATACACACTGTGAGTCGGAAAGCTACGGGCCTGGATATTGCTTAGAAGGGCCAGGGGAGCCTGAGGGTACTTGCTGTTCTTGCAGGGAATAGGGTTTCCAGGCGAGGCACCTAGGAGTCCTGAAAAGCGTACTGGCGTTAAAATGCTGCAGAGCGGCGACTACGGCCTCATGGAAACGGCTACACACCTCCGCTTCTGCATAGCATTTCAGGGCCTTACCTCGAGGCAAGTTCTCCCGTTGCTTGCACTGTGAGCGACACAGCATGTTAGGATGCTGTATTTCTCCTTGAATAGAGTGACTTCAGGAAAGAGGTCCTCGATAAATTCTAAGAAGAGTGTGTTCTCAGGGCAGCTCAGACGAGGGCAATCTCGAAAACTTGCAGGACATGTTGGACTGCCTAGAAATGTGGTTCTGGTGCTGTTCGACTGCTCTGGAAATATAGCTCTACTGAAGTAACGTACAGTGTGTTGCCAGAGACTCGGCAGACACAGAGGGCCTCCGAGGGTCGTATGGGAATCAATGCTGCTCAGCAGGCCCACAGGGGTGTGGAGGGCGTCAGTGATCTTGGAACAAAAATGATGCTCACCCGAAGGGCCTAGGAGTCCTGAAAAGGGTGCTTCCTTTAACATAAAGCGGAACCTCCACTAAGAGCTCATGGAAAGAGCTGCATGCCTCCCTTTCTGCAGGGCTACTCAGGGCCTTACCTCGAGGCAAGGACTCACGTTGAGATTCCCTTTAGCTCTAGAGCATGGCAAGGTGAGCCCCAACCGGGCCAATGAAGCTCCGTGTGTAGCCAGAGAAATCTCATTTTCTTCCCACACCCATGCCTACAGTGGCCAGAGAGCTGTTAACAGCAGAGAATTTCAGGGAGCTTCACGGCAGCAAGAATGGGGCTTTCCAAATGGAAAGCAAGGCTAGTACCATCATGCCCCCATTACCATGGGCACAGGCGGCATACATCTCTGTGGTTTCTAACAAGTCAAAAGAACCACAGGGTACACACTGGTTGCTTCCCTGAATCAACTTCTCGAGGCAGGGTGTTCTGCGTCTTGTGAACGGCCTCACCAAGGAAGGCCCTAGCTAGGCCCATGGGCCCGTGCCTCTTCAAAAGCCTGCAGTGCTACAGGAAAAACTCTGCTTTAGTTGCAATAAGAATGCAAGCAGTGTTTCTCCTGATGGCAGTGTAACTTCAGGTAAGAGGTCTTAGATGGAAGAAGAAGCCTAGTGTTTGTCCTCTGGGCAGCTCAGTCTAAAGAATGAGTTCGACTTCCACGGCATGTTGGAACTTGCTAGAACGGTGCTCGTGAACTTGTGCGAGTGCTGTGAATCAAGATATGACAAGAAAGAGTGCAGTGTGTTGCCCATGACTCAGCAGACACAGAGGAACTCCGAGGGACCAATGGGCCTCGTTGTTGCTCAGCAGGCCTACAGGGGTGTGGAGATACTCAGGGATCTTGGAACAAAAATGATGCTCACCCGAGAGGCCTAGGAGTCCTGAAAAGGGTACTTCCTTTAAAGTAAAGGAGAACAGCGACTAAGAACTAACGGAAAGAGCTGAATGCCTCCCTTTCTGCAGGGCTACTCAGGGCCTTACCTCGAGGCAAGGACTCACGTTGAGATTCCCTTTAGCTCTAGAGCATGGCAAGGTGAGCCCCACCCCGGCCAAAGAAGCTCCGTGTGTAGCCAGAGAAAACTCATTTTCTTCCCACACCAATGTAGAGGGACCAGAGGCCTGTCAACAGCAGAGAATTTCAGGGAGCTTCACGGCGGCAAGAATGGAGCTTTCCAAACGGAAAGCAAGGCTAGTACCATCATGCCCCCATTTCCATGGGCACAGGCAGCATACATCTCTGTGGTTTTTAACAAGTCAAATGAGACACAGAGTACACACTGTTTTCCTCCCTTAATCAACTTCTCGAGGCAGGGTGTTCTGCATCTAGTGAACGGCCTCACCAAGGAAAGCCCAAGCTAGGCCTCTGGGCCCGTGCCTCTTCAAAAGTCTGCAGTGCTTCAGGAAAAACTGTGCTTTAGTTGCAATAGGAAGGCAAGTCGTCTTCTTCCTGGAGGCAGGGTGACTTCAGGTAGGAGGTCCTGGATGGAAGGAGAAGCCTAGTGTTTTTCTCTGTGCAGCTCAGACCAGGGAATGAGTGCGACTTCCACGGCATGTAGGAACTTGCTAGAACGGTGCTCGTGAACCTGTATGAGTGCTGGCTTACTCAAGATGTCCCAATAAGAGTGCACTGTGTTGCCCTACACTCGGCATACACACTGTGAGTCGGAAAGCTACGGGCCTGGATATTGCTTAGAAGGGCCAGGGGAGCCTGAGGGTACTTGCTGTTCTTGCAGGGAATAGGGTTTCCAGGCGAGGCACCTAGGAGTCCTGAAAAGCGTACTGGCGTTAAAATGCTGCAGAGCGGCGACTACGGCCTCATGGAAACGGCTACACACCTCCGCTTCTGCATAGCATTTCAGGGCCTTACCTCGAGGCAAGTTCTCCCGTTGCTTGCACTGTGAGCGACACAGCATGTTAGGATGCTGTATTTCTCCTTGAATAGAGTGACTTCAGGAAAGAGGTCCTCGATAAATTCTAAGAAGAGTGTGTTCTCAGGGCAGCTCAGACGAGGGCAATCTCGAAAACTTGCAGGACATGTTGGACTGCCTAGAAATGTGGTTCTGGTGCTGTTCGACTGCTCTGGAAATATAGCTCTACTGAAGTAACGTACAGTGTGTTGCCAGAGACTCGGCAGACACAGAGGGCCTCCGAGGGTCGTATGGGAATCAATGCTGCTCAGCAGGCCCACAGGGGTGTGGAGGGCGTCAGTGATCTTGGAACAAAAATGATGCTCACCCGAAGGGCCTAGGAGTCCTGAAAAGGGTGCTTCCTTTAACATAAAGCGGAACCTCCACTAAGAGCTCATGGAAAGAGCTGCATGCCTCCCTTTCTGCAGGGCTACTCAGGGCCTTACCTCGAGGCAAGGACTCACGTTGAGATTCCCTTTAGCTCTAGAGCATGGCAAGGTGAGCCCCAACCGGGCCAATGAAGCTCCGTGTGTAGCCAGAGAAATCTCATTTTCTTCCCACACCCATGCCTACAGTGGCCAGAGAGCTGTTAACAGCAGAGAATTTCAGGGAGCTTCACGGCAGCAAGAATGGGGCTTTCCAAATGGAAAGCAAGGCTAGTACCATCATGCCCCCATTACCATGGGCACAGGCGGCATACATCTCTGTGGTTTCTAACAAGTCAAAAGAACCACAGGGTACACACTGGTTGCTTCCCTGAATCAACTTCTCGAGGCAGGGTGTTCTGCGTCTTGTGAACGGCCTCACCAAGGAAGGCCCTAGCTAGGCCCATGGGCCCGTGCCTCTTCAAAAGCCTGCAGTGCTACAGGAAAAACTCTGCTTTAGTTGCAATAAGAATGCAAGCAGTGTTTCTCCTGATGGCAGTGTAACTTCAGGTAAGAGGTCTTAGATGGAAGAAGAAGCCTAGTGTTTGTCCTCTGGGCAGCTCTGTCTAAAGAATGAGTTCGACTTCCACGGCATGTTGGAACTTGCTAGAACGGTGCTCGTGAACTTGTGCGAGTGCTGTGAATCAAGATATGACAAGAAAGAGTGCAGTGTGTTGCCCATGACTCAGCAGACACAGAGGAACTCCGAGGGACCAATGGGCCTCGTTGTTGCTCAGCAGGCCTACAGGGGTGTGGAGATACTCAGGGATCTTGGAACAAAAATGATGCTCACCCGAGAGGCCTAGGAGTCCTGAAAAGGGTACTTCCTTTAAAGTAAAGGAGAACAGCGACTAAGAACTAACGGAAAGAGCTGAATGCCTCCCTTTCTGCAGGGCTACTCAGGGCCTTACCTCGAGGCAAGGACTCACGTTGAGATTCCCTTTAGCTCTAGAGCATGGCAAGGTGAGCCCCACCCCGGCCAAAGAAGCTCCGTGTGTAGCCAGAGAAAACTCATTTTCTTCCCACACCAATGTAGAGGGACCAGAGGCCTGTCAACAGCAGAGAATTTCAGGGAGCTTCACGGCGGCAAGAATGGAGCTTTCCAAACGGAAAGCAAGGCTAGTACCATCATGCCCCCATTTCCATGGGCACAGGCAGCATACATCTCTGTGGTTTTTAACAAGTCAAATGAGACACAGAGTACACACTGTTTTCCTCCCTTAATCAACTTCTCGAGGCAGGGTGTTCTGCATCTAGTGAACGGCCTCACCAAGGAAAGCCCAAGCTAGGCCTCTGGGCCCGTGCCTCTTCAAAAGTCTGCAGTGCTTCAGGAAAAACTGTGCTTTAGTTGCAATAGGAAGGCAAGTCGTCTTCTTCCTGGAGGCAGGGTGACTTCAGGTAGGAGGTCCTGGATGGAAGGAGAAGCCTAGTGTTTTTCTCTGTGCAGCTCAGACCAGGGAATGAGTGCGACTTCCACGGCATGTAGGAACTTGCTAGAACGGTGCTCGTGAACCTGTATGAGTGCTGGCTTACTCAAGATGTCCCAATAAGAGTGCACTGTGTTGCCCTACACTCGGCATACACACTGTGAGTCGGAAAGCTACGGGCCTGGATATTGCTTAGAAGGGCCAGGGGAGCCTGAGGGTACTTGCTGTTCTTGCAGGGAATAGGGTTTCCAGGCGAGGCAGCTAGGAGTCCTGAAAAGCGTACTGGCGTTAAAATGCTGCAGAGCGGCGACTACGGCCTCATGGAAACGGCTACACACCTCCGCTTCTGCATAGCATTTCAGGGCCTTACCTCGAGGCAAGTTCTCCCGTTGCTTGCACTGTGAGCGACACAGCATGTTAGGATGCTGTATTTCTCCTTGAATAGAGTGACTTCAGGAAAGAGGTCCTCGATAAATTCTAAGAAGAGTGTGTTCTCAGGGCAGCTCAGACGAGGGCAATCTCGAAAACTTGCAGGACATGTTGGACTGCCTAGAAATGTGGTTCTGGTGCTGTTCGACTGCTCTGGAAATATAGCTCTACTGAAGTAACGTACAGTGTGTTGCCAGAGACTCGGCAGACACAGAGGGCCTCCGAGGGTCGTATGGGAATCAATGCTGCTCAGCAGGCCCACAGGGGTGTGGAGGGCGTCAGTGATCTTGGAACAAAAATGATGCTCACCCGAAGGGCCTAGGAGTCCTGAAAAGGGTGCTTCCTTTAACATAAAGCGGAACCTCCACTAAGAGCTCATGGAAAGAGCTGCATGCCTCCCTTTCTGCAGGGCTACTCAGGGCCTTACCTCGAGGCAAGGACTCACGTTGAGATTCCCTTTAGCTCTAGAGCATGGCAAGGTGAGCCCCAACCGGGCCAATGAAGCTCCGTGTGTAGCCAGAGAAATCTCATTTTCTTCCCACACCCATGCCTACAGTGGCCAGAGAGCTGTTAACAGCAGAGAATTTCAGGGAGCTTCACGGCAGCAAGAATGGGGCTTTCCAAATGGAAAGCAAGGCTAGTACCATCATGCCCCCATTACCATGGGCACAGGCGGCATACATCTCTGTGGTTTCTAACAAGTCAAAAGAACCACAGGGTACACACTGGTTGCTTCCCTGAATCAACTTCTCGAGGCAGGGTGTTCTGCGTCTTGTGAACGGCCTCACCAAGGAAGGCCCTAGCTAGGCCCATGGGCCCGTGCCTCTTCAAAAGCCTGCAGTGCTACAGGAAAAACTCTGCTTTAGTTGCAATAAGAATGCAAGCAGTGTTTCTCCTGATGGCAGTGTAACTTCAGGTAAGAGGTCTTAGATGGAAGAAGAAGCCTAGTGTTTGTCCTCTGGGCAGCTCAGTCTAAAGAATGAGTTCGACTTCCACGGCATGTTGGAACTTGCTAGAACGGTGCTCGTGAACTTGTGCGAGTGCTGTGAATCAAGATATGACAAGAAAGAGTGCAGTGTGTTGCCCATGACTCAGCAGACACAGAGGAACTCCGAGGGACCAATGGGCCTCGTTGTTGCTCAGCAGGCCTACAGGGGTGTGGAGATACTCAGGGATCTTGGAACAAAAATGATGCTCACCCGAGAGGCCTAGGAGTCCTGAAAAGGGTACTTCCTTTAAAGTAAAGGAGAACAGCGACTAAGAACTAACGGAAAGAGCTGAATGCCTCCCTTTCTGCAGGGCTACTCAGGGCCTTACCTCGAGGCAAGGACTCACGTTGAGATTCCCTTTAGCTCTAGAGCATGGCAAGGTGAGCCCCACCCCGGCCAAAGAAGCTCCGTGTGTAGCCAGAGAAAACTCATTTTCTTCCCACACCAATGTAGAGGGACCAGAGGCCTGTCAACAGCAGAGAATTTCAGGGAGCTTCACGGCGGCAAGAATGGAGCTTTCCAAACGGAAAGCAAGGCTAGTACCATCATGCCCCCATTTCCATGGGCACAGGCAGCATACATCTCTGTGGTTTTTAACAAGTCAA
Source organism: Balaenoptera borealis (assembly GCF_965194805.1). Classification (NCBI taxonomy): domain Eukaryota; kingdom Metazoa; phylum Chordata; class Mammalia; order Artiodactyla; family Balaenopteridae; genus Balaenoptera; species Balaenoptera borealis. The sequence continues at coordinate 103,351 of NW_028122811.1, read as the reverse complement.
ATGAGACACAGAGTACACACTGTTTTCCTCCCTTAATCAACTTCTCGAGGCAGGGTGTTCTGCATCTAGTGAACGGCCTCACCAAGGAAAGCCCAAGCTAGGCCTCTGGGCCCGTGCCTCTTCAAAAGTCTGCAGTGCTTCAGGAAAAACTGTGCTTTAGTTGCAATAGGAAGGCAAGTCGTCTTCTTCCTGGAGGCAGGGTGACTTCAGGTAGGAGGTCCTGGATGGAAGGAGAAGCCTAGTGTTTTTCTCTGTGCAGCTCAGACCAGGGAATGAGTGCGACTTCCACGGCATGTAGGAACTTGCTAGAACGGTGCTCGTGAACCTGTATGAGTGCTGGCTTACTCAAGATGTCCCAATAAGAGTGCACTGTGTTGCCCTACACTCGGCATACACACTGTGAGTCGGAAAGCTACGGGCCTGGATATTGCTTAGAAGGGCCAGGGGAGCCTGAGGGTACTTGCTGTTCTTGCAGGGAATAGGGTTTCCAGGCGAGGCAGCTAGGAGTCCTGAAAAGCGTACTGGCGTTAAAATGCTGCAGAGCGGCGACTACGGCCTCATGGAAACGGCTACACACCTCCGCTTCTGCATAGCATTTCAGGGCCTTACCTCGAGGCAAGTTCTCCCGTTGCTTGCACTGTGAGCGACACAGCATGTTAGGATGCTGTATTTCTCCTTGAATAGAGTGACTTCAGGAAAGAGGTCCTCGATAAATTCTAAGAAGAGTGTGTTCTCAGGGCAGCTCAGACGAGGGCAATCTCGAAAACTTGCAGGACATGTTGGACTGCCTAGAAATGTGGTTCTGGTGCTGTTCGACTGCTCTGGAAATATAGCTCTACTGAAGTAACGTACAGTGTGTTGCCAGAGACTCGGCAGACACAGAGGGCCTCCGAGGGTCGTATGGGAATCAATGCTGCTCAGCAGGCCCACAGGGGTGTGGAGGGCGTCAGTGATCTTGGAACAAAAATGATGCTCACCCGAAGGGCCTAGGAGTCCTGAAAAGGGTGCTTCCTTTAACATAAAGCGGAACCTCCACTAAGAGCTCATGGAAAGAGCTGCATGCCTCCCTTTCTGCAGGGCTACTCAGGGCCTTACCTCGAGGCAAGGACTCACGTTGAGATTCCCTTTAGCTCTAGAGCATGGCAAGGTGAGCCCCAACCGGGCCAATGAAGCTCCGTGTGTAGCCAGAGAAATCTCATTTTCTTCCCACACCCATGCCTACAGTGGCCAGAGAGCTGTTAACAGCAGAGAATTTCAGGGAGCTTCACGGCAGCAAGAATGGGGCTTTCCAAATGGAAAGCAAGGCTAGTACCATCATGCCCCCATTACCATGGGCACAGGCGGCATACATCTCTGTGGTTTCTAACAAGTCAAAAGAACCACAGGGTACACACTGGTTGCTTCCCTGAATCAACTTCTCGAGGCAGGGTGTTCTGCGTCTTGTGAACGGCCTCACCAAGGAAGGCCCTAGCTAGGCCCATGGGCCCGTGCCTCTTCAAAAGCCTGCAGTGCTACAGGAAAAACTCTGCTTTAGTTGCAATAAGAATGCAAGCAGTGTTTCTCCTGATGGCAGTGTAACTTCAGGTAAGAGGTCTTAGATGGAAGAAGAAGCCTAGTGTTTGTCCTCTGGGCAGCTCAGTCTAAAGAATGAGTTCGACTTCCACGGCATGTTGGAACTTGCTAGAACGGTGCTCGTGAACTTGTGCGAGTGCTGTGAATCAAGATATGACAAGAAAGAGTGCAGTGTGTTGCCCATGACTCAGCAGACACAGAGGAACTCCGAGGGACCAATGGGCCTCGTTGTTGCTCAGCAGGCCTACAGGGGTGTGGAGATACTCAGGGATCTTGGAACAAAAATGATGCTCACCCGAGAGGCCTAGGAGTCCTGAAAAGGGTACTTCCTTTAAAGTAAAGGAGAACAGCGACTAAGAACTAACGGAAAGAGCTGAATGCCTCCCTTTCTGCAGGGCTACTCAGGGCCTTACCTCGAGGCAAGGACTCACGTTGAGATTCCCTTTAGCTCTAGAGCATGGCAAGGTGAGCCCCACCCCGGCCAAAGAAGCTCCGTGTGTAGCCAGAGAAAACTCATTTTCTTCCCACACCAATGTAGAGGGACCAGAGGCCTGTCAACAGCAGAGAATTTCAGGGAGCTTCACGGCGGCAAGAATGGAGCTTTCCAAACGGAAAGCAAGGCTAGTACCATCATGCCCCCATTTCCATGGGCACAGGCAGCATACATCTCTGTGGTTTTTAACAAGTCAAATGAGACACAGAGTACACACTGTTTTCCTCCCTTAATCAACTTCTCGAGGCAGGGTGTTCTGCATCTAGTGAACGGCCTCACCAAGGAAAGCCCAAGCTAGGCCTCTGGGCCCGTGCCTCTTCAAAAGTCTGCAGTGCTTCAGGAAAAACTGTGCTTTAGTTGCAATAGGAAGGCAAGTCGTCTTCTTCCTGGAGGCAGGGTGACTTCAGGTAGGAGGTCCTGGATGGAAGGAGAAGCCTAGTGTTTTTCTCTGTGCAGCTCAGACCAGGGAATGAGTGCGACTTCCACGGCATGTAGGAACTTGCTAGAACGGTGCTCGTGAACCTGTATGAGTGCTGGCTTACTCAAGATGTCCCAATAAGAGTGCACTGTGTTGCCCTACACTCGGCATACACACTGTGAGTCGGAAAGCTACGGGCCTGGATATTGCTTAGAAGGGCCAGGGGAGCCTGAGGGTACTTGCTGTTCTTGCAGGGAATAGGGTTTCCAGGCGAGGCAGCTAGGAGTCCTGAAAAGCGTACTGGCGTTAAAATGCTGCAGAGCGGCGACTACGGCCTCATGGAAACGGCTACACACCTCCGCTTCTGCATAGCATTTCAGGGCCTTACCTCGAGGCAAGTTCTCCCGTTGCTTGCACTGTGAGCGACACAGCATGTTAGGATGCTGTATTTCTCCTTGAATAGAGTGACTTCAGGAAAGAGGTCCTCGATAAATTCTAAGAAGAGTGTGTTCTCAGGGCAGCTCAGACGAGGGCAATCTCGAAAACTTGCAGGACATGTTGGACTGCCTAGAAATGTGGTTCTGGTGCTGTTCGACTGCTCTGGAAATATAGCTCTACTGAAGTAACGTACAGTGTGTTGCCAGAGACTCGGCAGACACAGAGGGCCTCCGAGGGTCGTATGGGAATCAATGCTGCTCAGCAGGCCCACAGGGGTGTGGAGGGCGTCAGTGATCTTGGAACAAAAATGATGCTCACCCGAAGGGCCTAGGAGTCCTGAAAAGGGTGCTTCCTTTAACATAAAGCGGAACCTCCACTAAGAGCTCATGGAAAGAGCTGCATGCCTCCCTTTCTGCAGGGCTACTCAGGGCCTTACCTCGAGGCAAGGACTCACGTTGAGATTCCCTTTAGCTCTAGAGCATGGCAAGGTGAGCCCCAACCGGGCCAATGAAGCTCCGTGTGTAGCCAGAGAAATCTCATTTTCTTCCCACACCCATGCCTACAGTGGCCAGAGAGCTGTTAACAGCAGAGAATTTCAGGGAGCTTCACGGCAGCAAGAATGGGGCTTTCCAAATGGAAAGCAAGGCTAGTACCATCATGCCCCCATTACCATGGGCACAGGCGGCATACATCTCTGTGGTTTCTAACAAGTCAAAAGAACCACAGGGTACACACTGGTTGCTTCCCTGAATCAACTTCTCGAGGCAGGGTGTTCTGCGTCTTGTGAACGGCCTCACCAAGGAAGGCCCTAGCTAGGCCCATGGGCCCGTGCCTCTTCAAAAGCCTGCAGTGCTACAGGAAAAACTCTGCTTTAGTTGCAATAAGAATGCAAGCAGTGTTTCTCCTGATGGCAGTGTAACTTCAGGTAAGAGGTCTTAGATGGAAGAAGAAGCCTAGTGTTTTTCCTCTGGGCAGCTCAGTCTAAAGAATGAGTTCGACTTCCACGGCATGTTGGAACTTGCTAGAACGGTGCTCGTGAACTTGTGCGAGTGCTGTGAATCAAGATATGACAAGAAAGAGTGCAGTGTGTTGCCCATGACTCAGCAGACACAGAGGAACTCCGAGGGACCAATGGGCCTCGTTGTTGCTCAGCAGGCCTACAGGGGTGTGGAGATACTCAGGGATCTTGGAACAAAAATGATGCTCACCCGAGAGGCCTAGGAGTCCTGAAAAGGGTACTTCCTTTAAAGTAAAGGAGAACAGCGACTAAGAACTAACGGAAAGAGCTGAATGCCTCCCTTTCTGCAGGGCTACTCAGGGCCTTACCTCGAGGCAAGGACTCACGTTGAGATTCCCTTTAGCTCTAGAGCATGGCAAGGTGAGCCCCACCCCGGCCAAAGAAGCTCCGTGTGTAGCCAGAGAAAACTCATTTTCTTCCCACACCAATGTAGAGGGACCAGAGGCCTGTCAACAGCAGAGAATTTCAGGGAGCTTCACGGCGGCAAGAATGGAGCTTTCCAAACGGAAAGCAAGGCTAGTACCATCATGCCCCCATTTCCATGGGCACAGGCAGCATACATCTCTGTGGTTTTTAACAAGTCAAATGAGACACAGAGTACACACTGTTTTCCTCCCTTAATCAACTTCTCGAGGCAGGGTGTTCTGCATCTAGTGAACGGCCTCACCAAGGAAAGCCCAAGCTAGGCCTCTGGGCCCGTGCCTCTTCAAAAGTCTGCAGTGCTTCAGGAAAAACTGTGCTTTAGTTGCAATAGGAAGGCAAGTCGTCTTCTTCCTGGAGGCAGGGTGACTTCAGGTAGGAGGTCCTGGATGGAAGGAGAAGCCTAGTGTTTTTCTCTGTGCAGCTCAGACCAGGGAATGAGTGCGACTTCCACGGCATGTAGGAACTTGCTAGAACGGTGCTCGTGAACCTGTATGAGTGCTGGCTTACTCAAGATGTCCCAATAAGAGTGCACTGTGTTGCCCTACACTCGGCATACACACTGTGAGTCGGAAAGCTACGGGCCTGGATATTGCTTAGAAGGGCCAGGGGAGCCTGAGGGTACTTGCTGTTCTTGCAGGGAATAGGGTTTCCAGGCGAGGCAGCTAGGAGTCCTGAAAAGCGTACTGGCGTTAAAATGCTGCAGAGCGGCGACTACGGCCTCATGGAAACGGCTACACACCTCCGCTTCTGCATAGCATTTCAGGGCCTTACCTCGAGGCAAGTTCTCCCGTTGCTTGCACTGTGAGCGACACAGCATGTTAGGATGCTGTATTTCTCCTTGAATAGAGTGACTTCAGGAAAGAGGTCCTCGATAAATTCTAAGAAGAGTGTGTTCTCAGGGCAGCTCAGACGAGGGCAATCTCGAAAACTTGCAGGACATGTTGGACTGCCTAGAAATGTGGTTCTGGTGCTGTTCGACTGCTCTGGAAATATAGCTCTACTGAAGTAACGTACAGTGTGTTGCCAGAGACTCGGCAGACACAGAGGGCCTCCGAGGGTCGTATGGGAATCAATGCTGCTCAGCAGGCCCACAGGGGTGTGGAGGGCGTCAGTGATCTTGGAACAAAAATGATGCTCACCCGAAGGGCCTAGGAGTCCTGAAAAGGGTGCTTCCTTTAACATAAAGCGGAACCTCCACTAAGAGCTCATGGAAAGAGCTGCATGCCTCCCTTTCTGCAGGGCTACTCAGGGCCTTACCTCGAGGCAAGGACTCACGTTGAGATTCCCTTTAGCTCTAGAGCATGGCAAGGTGAGCCCCAACCGGGCCAATGAAGCTCCGTGTGTAGCCAGAGAAATCTCATTTTCTTCCCACACCCATGCCTACAGTGGCCAGAGAGCTGTTAACAGCAGAGAATTTCAGGGAGCTTCACGGCAGCAAGAATGGGGCTTTCCAAATGGAAAGCAAGGCTAGTACCATCATGCCCCCATTACCATGGGCACAGGCGGCATACATCTCTGTGGTTTCTAACAAGTCAAAAGAACCACAGGGTACACACTGGTTGCTTCCCTGAATCAACTTCTCGAGGCAGGGTGTTCTGCGTCTTGTGAACGGCCTCACCAAGGAAGGCCCTAGCTAGGCCCATGGGCCCGTGCCTCTTCAAAAGCCTGCAGTGCTACAGGAAAAACTCTGCTTTAGTTGCAATAAGAATGCAAGCAGTGTTTCTCCTGATGGCAGTGTAACTTCAGGTAAGAGGTCTTAGATGGAAGAAGAAGCCTAGTGTTTGTCCTCTGGGCAGCTCAGTCTAAAGAATGAGTTCGACTTCCACGGCATGTTGGAACTTGCTAGAACGGTGCTCGTGAACTTGTGCGAGTGCTGTGAATCAAGATATGACAAGAAAGAGTGCAGTGTGTTGCCCATGACTCAGCAGACACAGAGGAACTCCGAGGGACCAATGGGCCTCGTTGTTGCTCAGCAGGCCTACAGGGGTGTGGAGATACTCAGGGATCTTGGAACAAAAATGATGCTCACCCGAGAGGCCTAGGAGTCCTGAAAAGGGTACTTCCTTTAAAGTAAAGGAGAACAGCGACTAAGAACTAACGGAAAGAGCTGAATGCCTCCCTTTCTGCAGGGCTACTCAGGGCCTTACCTCGAGGCAAGGACTCACGTTGAGATTCCCTTTAGCTCTAGAGCATGGCAAGGTGAGCCCCACCCCGGCCAAAGAAGCTCCGTGTGTAGCCAGAGAAAACTCATTTTCTTCCCACACCAATGTAGAGGGACCAGAGGCCTGTCAACAGCAGAGAATTTCAGGGAGCTTCACGGCGGCAAGAATGGAGCTTTCCAAACGGAAAGCAAGGCTAGTACCATCATGCCCCCATTTCCATGGGCACAGGCAGCATACATCTCTGTGGTTTTTAACAAGTCAAATGAGACACAGAGTACACACTGTTTTCCTCCCTTAATCAACTTCTCGAGGCAGGGTGTTCTGCATCTAGTGAACGGCCTCACCAAGGAAAGCCCAAGCTAGGCCTCTGGGCCCGTGCCTCTTCAAAAGTCTGCAGTGCTTCAGGAAAAACTGTGCTTTAGTTGCAATAGGAAGGCAAGTCGTCTTCTTCCTGGAGGCAGGGTGACTTCAGGTAGGAGGTCCTGGATGGAAGGAGAAGCCTAGTGTTTTTCTCTGTGCAGCTCAGACCAGGGAATGAGTGCGACTTCCACGGCATGTAGGAACTTGCTAGAACGGTGCTCGTGAACCTGTATGAGTGCTGGCTTACTCAAGATGTCCCAATAAGAGTGCACTGTGTTGCCCTACACTCGGCATACACACTGTGAGTCGGAAAGCTACGGGCCTGGATATTGCTTAGAAGGGCCAGGGGAGCCTGAGGGTACTTGCTGTTCTTGCAGGGAATAGGGTTTCCAGGCGAGGCAGCTAGGAGTCCTGAAAAGCGTACTGGCGTTAAAATGCTGCAGAGCGGCGACTACGGCCTCATGGAAACGGCTACACACCTCCGCTTCTGCATAGCATTTCAGGGCCTTACCTCGAGGCAAGTTCTCCCGTTGCTTGCACTGTGAGCGACACAGCATGTTAGGATGCTGTATTTCTCCTTGAATAGAGTGACTTCAGGAAAGAGGTCCTCGATAAATTCTAAGAAGAGTGTGTTCTCAGGGCAGCTCAGACGAGGGCAATCTCGAAAACTTGCAGGACATGTTGGACTGCCTAGAAATGTGGTTCTGGTGCTGTTCGACTGCTCTGGAAATATAGCTCTACTGAAGTAACGTACAGTGTGTTGCCAGAGACTCGGCAGACACAGAGGGCCTCCGAGGGTCGTATGGGAATCAATGCTGCTCAGCAGGCCCACAGGGGTGTGGAGGGCGTCAGTGATCTTGGAACAAAAATGATGCTCACCCGAAGGGCCTAGGAGTCCTGAAAAGGGTGCTTCCTTTAACATAAAGCGGAACCTCCACTAAGAGCTCATGGAAAGAGCTGCATGCCTCCCTTTCTGCAGGGCTACTCAGGGCCTTACCTCGAGGCAAGGACTCACGTTGAGATTCCCTTTAGCTCTAGAGCATGGCAAGGTGAGCCCCAACCGGGCCAATGAAGCTCCGTGTGTAGCCAGAGAAATCTCATTTTCTTCCCACACCCATGCCTACAGTGGCCAGAGAGCTGTTAACAGCAGAGAATTTCAGGGAGCTTCACGGCAGCAAGAATGGGGCTTTCCAAATGGAAAGCAAGGCTAGTACCATCATGCCCCCATTACCATGGGCACAGGCGGCATACATCTCTGTGGTTTCTAACAAGTCAAAAGAACCACAGGGTACACACTGGTTGCTTCCCTGAATCAACTTCTCGAGGCAGGGTGTTCTGCGTCTTGTGAACGGCCTCACCAAGGAAGGCCCTAGCTAGGCCCATGGGCCCGTGCCTCTTCAAAAGCCTGCAGTGCTACAGGAAAAACTCTGCTTTAGTTGCAATAAGAATGCAAGCAGTGTTTCTCCTGATGGCAGTGTAACTTCAGGTAAGAGGTCTTAGATGGAAGAAGAAGCCTAGTGTTTTTCCTCTGGGCAGCTCAGTCTAAAGAATGAGTTCGACTTCCACGGCATGTTGGAACTTGCTAGAACGGTGCTCGTGAACTTGTGCGAGTGCTGTGAATCAAGATATGACAAGAAAGAGTGCAGTGTGTTGCCCATGACTCAGCAGACACAGAGGAACTCCGAGGGACCAATGGGCCTCGTTGTTGCTCAGCAGGCCTACAGGGGTGTGGAGATACTCAGGGATCTTGGAACAAAAATGATGCTCACCCGAGAGGCCTAGGAGTCCTGAAAAGGGTACTTCCTTTAAAGTAAAGGAGAACAGCGACTAAGAACTAACGGAAAGAGCTGAATGCCTCCCTTTCTGCAGGGCTACTCAGGGCCTTACCTCGAGGCAAGGACTCACGTTGAGATTCCCTTTAGCTCTAGAGCATGGCAAGGTGAGCCCCACCCCGGCCAAAGAAGCTCCGTGTGTAGCCAGAGAAAACTCATTTTCTTCCCACACCAATGTAGAGGGACCAGAGGCCTGTCAACAGCAGAGAATTTCAGGGAGCTTCACGGCGGCAAGAATGGAGCTTTCCAAACGGAAAGCAAGGCTAGTACCATCATGCCCCCATTTCCATGGGCACAGGCAGCATACATCTCTGTGGTTTTTAACAAGTCAAATGAGACACAGAGTACACACTGTTTTCCTCCCTTAATCAACTTCTCGAGGCAGGGTGTTCTGCATCTAGTGAACGGCCTCACCAAGGAAAGCCCAAGCTAGGCCTCTGGGCCCGTGCCTCTTCAAAAGTCTGCAGTGCTTCAGGAAAAACTGTGCTTTAGTTGCAATAGGAAGGCAAGTCGTCTTCTTCCTGGAGGCAGGGTGACTTCAGGTAGGAGGTCCTGGATGGAAGGAGAAGCCTAGTGTTTTTCTCTGTGCAGCTCAGACCAGGGAATGAGTGCGACTTCCACGGCATGTAGGAACTTGCTAGAACGGTGCTCGTGAACCTGTATGAGTGCTGGCTTACTCAAGATGTCCCAATAAGAGTGCACTGTGTTGCCCTACACTCGGCATACACACTGTGAGTCGGAAAGCTACGGGCCTGGATATTGCTTAGAAGGGCCAGGGGAGCCTGAGGGTACTTGCTGTTCTTGCAGGGAATAGGGTTTCCAGGCGAGGCAGCTAGGAGTCCTGAAAAGCGTACTGGCGTTAAAATGCTGCAGAGCGGCGACTACGGCCTCATGGAAACGGCTACACACCTCCGCTTCTGCATAGCATTTCAGGGCCTTACCTCGAGGCAAGTTCTCCCGTTGCTTGCACTGTGAGCGACACAGCATGTTAGGATGCTGTATTTCTCCTTGAATAGAGTGACTTCAGGAAAGAGGTCCTCGATAAATTCTAAGAAGAGTGTGTTCTCAGGGCAGCTCAGACGAGGGCAATCTCGAAAACTTGCAGGACATGTTGGACTGCCTAGAAATGTGGTTCTGGTGCTGTTCGACTGCTCTGGAAATATAGCTCTACTGAAGTAACGTACAGTGTGTTGCCAGAGACTCGGCAGACACAGAGGGCCTCCGAGGGTCGTATGGGAATCAATGCTGCTCAGCAGGCCCACAGGGGTGTGGAGGGCGTCAGTGATCTTGGAACAAAAATGATGCTCACCCGAAGGGCCTAGGAGTCCTGAAAAGGGTGCTTCCTTTAACATAAAGCGGAACCTCCACTAAGAGCTCATGGAAAGAGCTGCATGCCTCCCTTTCTGCAGGGCTACTCAGGGCCTTACCTCGAGGCAAGGACTCACGTTGAGATTCCCTTTAGCTCTAGAGCATGGCAAGGTGAGCCCCAACCGGGCCAATGAAGCTCCGTGTGTAGCCAGAGAAATCTCATTTTCTTCCCACACCCATGCCTACAGTGGCCAGAGAGCTGTTAACAGCAGAGAATTTCAGGGAGCTTCACGGCAGCAAGAATGGGGCTTTCCAAATGGAAAGCAAGGCTAGTACCATCATGCCCCCATTACCATGGGCACAGGCGGCATACATCTCTGTGGTTTCTAACAAGTCAAAAGAACCACAGGGTACACACTGGTTGCTTCCCTGAATCAACTTCTCGAGGCAGGGTGTTCTGCGTCTTGTGAACGGCCTCACCAAGGAAGGCCCTAGCTAGGCCCATGGGCCCGTGCCTCTTCAAAAGCCTGCAGTGCTACAGGAAAAACTCTGCTTTAGTTGCAATAAGAATGCAAGCAGTGTTTCTCCTGATGGCAGTGTAACTTCAGGTAAGAGGTCTTAGATGGAAGAAGAAGCCTAGTGTTTTTCCTCTGGGCAGCTCTGTCTAAAGAATGAGTTCGACTTCCACGGCATGTTGGAACTTGCTAGAACGGTGCTCGTGAACTTGTGCGAGTGCTGTGAATCAAGATATGACAAGAAAGAGTGCAGTGTGTTGCCCATGACTCAGCAGACACAGAGGAACTCCGAGGGACCAATGGGCCTCGTTGTTGCTCAGCAGGCCTACAGGGGTGTGGAGATACTCAGGGATCTTGGAACAAAAATGATGCTCACCCGAGAGGCCTAGGAGTCCTGAAAAGGGTACTTCCTTTAAAGTAAAGGAGAACAGCGACTAAGAACTAACGGAAAGAGCTGAATGCCTCCCTTTCTGCAGGGCTACTCAGGGCCTTACCTCGAGGCAAGGACTCACGTTGAGATTCCCTTTAGCTCTAGAGCATGGCAAGGTGAGCCCCACCCCGGCCAAAGAAGCTCCGTGTGTAGCCAGAGAAAACTCATTTTCTTCCCACACCAATGTAGAGGGACCAGAGGCCTGTCAACAGCAGAGAATTTCAGGGAGCTTCACGGCGGCAAGAATGGAGCTTTCCAAACGGAAAGCAAGGCTAGTACCATCATGCCCCCATTTCCATGGGCACAGGCAGCATACATCTCTGTGGTTTTTAACAAGTCAAATGAGACACAGAGTACACACTGTTTTCCTCCCTTAATCAACTTCTCGAGGCAGGGTGTTCTGCATCTAGTGAACGGCCTCACCAAGGAAAGCCCAAGCTAGGCCTCTGGGCCCGTGCCTCTTCAAAAGTCTGCAGTGCTTCAGGAAAAACTGTGCTTTAGTTGCAATAGGAAGGCAAGTCGTCTTCTTCCTGGAGGCAGGGTGACTTCAGGTAGGAGGTCCTGGATGGAAGGAGAAGCCTAGTGTTTTTCTCTGTGCAGCTCAGACCAGGGAATGAGTGCGACTTCCACGGCATGTAGGAACTTGCTAGAACGGTGCTCGTGAACCTGTATGAGTGCTGGCTTACTCAAGATGTCCCAATAAGAGTGCACTGTGTTGCCCTACACTCGGCATACACACTGTGAGTCGGAAAGCTACGGGCCTGGATATTGCTTAGAAGGGCCAGGGGAGCCTGAGGGTACTTGCTGTTCTTGCAGGGAATAGGGTTTCCAGGCGAGGCAGCTAGGAGTCCTGAAAAGCGTACTGGCGTTAAAATGCTGCAGAGCGGCGACTACGGCCTCATGGAAACGGCTACACACCTCCGCTTCTGCATAGCATTTCAGGGCCTTACCTCGAGGCAAGTTCTCCCGTTGCTTGCACTGTGAGCGACACAGCATGTTAGGATGCTGTATTTCTCCTTGAATAGAGTGACTTCAGGAAAGAGGTCCTCGATAAATTCTAAGAAGAGTGTGTTCTCAGGGCAGCTCAGACGAGGGCAATCTCGAAAACTTGCAGGACATGTTGGACTGCCTAGAAATGTGGTTCTGGTGCTGTTCGACTGCTCTGGAAATATAGCTCTACTGAAGTAACGTACAGTGTGTTGCCAGAGACTCGGCAGACACAGAGGGCCTCCGAGGGTCGTATGGGAATCAATGCTGCTCAGCAGGCCCACAGGGGTGTGGAGGGCGTCAGTGATCTTGGAACAAAAATGATGCTCACCCGAAGGGCCTAGGAGTCCTGAAAAGGGTGCTTCCTTTAACATAAAGCGGAACCTCCACTAAGAGCTCATGGAAAGAGCTGCATGCCTCCCTTTCTGCAGGGCTACTCAGGGCCTTACCTCGAGGCAAGGACTCACGTTGAGATTCCCTTTAGCTCTAGAGCATGGCAAGGTGAGCCCCAACCGGGCCAATGAAGCTCCGTGTGTAGCCAGAGAAATCTCATTTTCTTCCCACACCCATGCCTACAGTGGCCAGAGAGCTGTTAACAGCAGAGAATTTCAGGGAGCTTCACGGCAGCAAGAATGGGGCTTTCCAAATGGAAAGCAAGGCTAGTACCATCATGCCCCCATTACCATGGGCACAGGCGGCATACATCTCTGTGGTTTCTAACAAGTCAAAAGAACCACAGGGTACACACTGGTTGCTTCCCTGAATCAACTTCTCGAGGCAGGGTGTTCTGCGTCTTGTGAACGGCCTCACCAAGGAAGGCCCTAGCTAGGCCCATGGGCCCGTGCCTCTTCAAAAGCCTGCAGTGCTACAGGAAAAACTCTGCTTTAGTTGCAATAAGAATGCAAGCAGTGTTTCTCCTGATGGCAGTGTAACTTCAGGTAAGAGGTCTTAGATGGAAGAAGAAGCCTAGTGTTTTTCCTCTGGGCAGCTCAGTCTAAAGAATGAGTTCGACTTCCACGGCATGTTGGAACTTGCTAGAACGGTGCTCGTGAACTTGTGCGAGTGCTGTGAATCAAGATATGACAAGAAAGAGTGCAGTGTGTTGCCCATGACTCAGCAGACACAGAGGAACTCCGAGGGACCAATGGGCCTCGTTGTTGCTCAGCAGGCCTACAGGGGTGTGGAGATACTCAGGGATCTTGGAACAAAAATGATGCTCACCCGAGAGGCCTAGGAGTCCTGAAAAGGGTACTTCCTTTAAAGTAAAGGAGAACAGCGACTAAGAACTAACGGAAAGAGCTGAATGCCTCCCTTTCTGCAGGGCTACTCAGGGCCTTACCTCGAGGCAAGGACTCACGTTGAGATTCCCTTTAGCTCTAGAGCATGGCAAGGTGAGCCCCACCCCGGCCAAAGAAGCTCCGTGTGTAGCCAGAGAAAACTCATTTTCTTCCCACACCAATGTAGAGGGACCAGAGGCCTGTCAACAGCAGAGAATTTCAGGGAGCTTCACGGCGGCAAGAATGGAGCTTTCCAAACGGAAAGCAAGGCTAGTACCATCATGCCCCCATTTCCATGGGCACAGGCAGCATACATCTCTGTGGTTTTTAACAAGTCAAATGAGACACAGAGTACACACTGTTTTCCTCCCTTAATCAACTTCTCGAGGCAGGGTGTTCTGCATCTAGTGAACGGCCTCACCAAGGAAAGCCCAAGCTAGGCCTCTGGGCCCGTGCCTCTTCAAAAGTCTGCAGTGCTTCAGGAAAAACTGTGCTTTAGTTGCAATAGGAAGGCAAGTCGTCTTCTTCCTGGAGGCAGGGTGACTTCAGGTAGGAGGTCCTGGATGGAAGGAGAAGCCTAGTGTTTTTCTCTGTGCAGCTCAGACCAGGGAATGAGTGCGACTTCCACGGCATGTAGGAACTTGCTAGAACGGTGCTCGTGAACCTGTATGAGTGCTGGCTTACTCAAGATGTCCCAATAAGAGTGCACTGTGTTGCCCTACACTCGGCATACACACTGTGAGTCGGAAAGCTACGGGCCTGGATATTGCTTAGAAGGGCCAGGGGAGCCTGAGGGTACTTGCTGTTCTTGCAGGGAATAGGGTTTCCAGGCGAGGCAGCTAGGAGTCCTGAAAAGCGTACTGGCGTTAAAATGCTGCAGAGCGGCGACTACGGCCTCATGGAAACGGCTACACACCTCCGCTTCTGCATAGCATTTCAGGGCCTTACCTCGAGGCAAGTTCTCCCGTTGCTTGCACTGTGAGCGACACAGCATGTTAGGATGCTGTATTTCTCCTTGAATAGAGTGACTTCAGGAAAGAGGTCCTCGATAAATTCTAAGAAGAGTGTGTTCTCAGGGCAGCTCAGACGAGGGCAATCTCGAAAACTTGCAGGACATGTTGGACTGCCTAGAAATGTGGTTCTGGTGCTGTTCGACTGCTCTGGAAATATAGCTCTACTGAAGTAACGTACAGTGTGTTGCCAGAGACTCGGCAGACACAGAGGGCCTCCGAGGGTCGTATGGGAATCAATGCTGCTCAGCAGGCCCACAGGGGTGTGGAGGGCGTCAGTGATCTTGGAACAAAAATGATGCTCACCCGAAGGGCCTAGGAGTCCTGAAAAGGGTGCTTCCTTTAACATAAAGCGGAACCTCCACTAAGAGCTCATGGAAAGAGCTGCATGCCTCCCTTTCTGCAGGGCTACTCAGGGCCTTACCTCGAGGCAAGGACTCACGTTGAGATTCCCTTTAGCTCTAGAGCATGGCAAGGTGAGCCCCAACCGGGCCAATGAAGCTCCGTGTGTAGCCAGAGAAATCTCATTTTCTTCCCACACCCATGCCTACAGTGGCCAGAGAGCTGTTAACAGCAGAGAATTTCAGGGAGCTTCACGGCAGCAAGAATGGGGCTTTCCAAATGGAAAGCAAGGCTAGTACCATCATGCCCCCATTACCATGGGCACAGGCGGCATACATCTCTGTGGTTTCTAACAAGTCAAAAGAACCACAGGGTACACACTGGTTGCTTCCCTGAATCAACTTCTCGAGGCAGGGTGTTCTGCGTCTTGTGAACGGCCTCACCAAGGAAGGCCCTAGCTAGGCCCATGGGCCCGTGCCTCTTCAAAAGCCTGCAGTGCTACAGGAAAAACTCTGCTTTAGTTGCAATAAGAATGCAAGCAGTGTTTCTCCTGATGGCAGTGTAACTTCAGGTAAGAGGTCTTAGATGGAAGAAGAAGCCTAGTGTTTTTCCTCTGGGCAGCTCAGTCTAAAGAATGAGTTCGACTTCCACGGCATGTTGGAACTTGCTAGAACGGTGCTCGTGAACTTGTGCGAGTGCTGTGAATCAAGATATGACAAGAAAGAGTGCAGTGTGTTGCCCATGACTCAGCAGACACAGAGGAACTCCGAGGGACCAATGGGCCTCGTTGTTGCTCAGCAGGCCTACAGGGGTGTGGAGATACTCAGGGATCTTGGAACAAAAATGATGCTCACCCGAGAGGCCTAGGAGTCCTGAAAAGGGTACTTCCTTTAAAGTAAAGGAGAACAGCGACTAAGAACTAACGGAAAGAGCTGAATGCCTCCCTTTCTGCAGGGCTACTCAGGGCCTTACCTCGAGGCAAGGACTCACGTTGAGATTCCCTTTAGCTCTAGAGCATGGCAAGGTGAGCCCCACCCCGGCCAAAGAAGCTCCGTGTGTAGCCAGAGAAAACTCATTTTCTTCCCACACCAATGTAGAGGGACCAGAGGCCTGTCAACAGCAGAGAATTTCAGGGAGCTTCACGGCGGCAAGAATGGAGCTTTCCAAACGGAAAGCAAGGCTAGTACCATCATGCCCCCATTTCCATGGGCACAGGCAGCATACATCTCTGTGGTTTTTAACAAGTCAAATGAGACACAGAGTACACACTGTTTTCCTCCCTTAATCAACTTCTCGAGGCAGGGTGTTCTGCATCTAGTGAACGGCCTCACCAAGGAAAGCCCAAGCTAGGCCTCTGGGCCCGTGCCTCTTCAAAAGTCTGCAGTGCTTCAGGAAAAACTGTGCTTTAGTTGCAATAGGAAGGCAAGTCGTCTTCTTCCTGGAGGCAGGGTGACTTCAGGTAGGAGGTCCTGGATGGAAGGAGAAGCCTAGTGTTTTTCTCTGTGCAGCTCAGACCAGGGAATGAGTGCGACTTCCACGGCATGTAGGAACTTGCTAGAACGGTGCTCGTGAACCTGTATGAGTGCTGGCTTACTCAAGATGTCCCAATAAGAGTGCACTGTGTTGCCCTACACTCGGCATACACACTGTGAGTCGGAAAGCTACGGGCCTGGATATTGCTTAGAAGGGCCAGGGGAGCCTGAGGGTACTTGCTGTTCTTGCAGGGAATAGGGTTTCCAGGCGAGGCACCTAGGAGTCCTGAAAAGCGTACTGGCGTTAAAATGCTGCAGAGCGGCGACTACGGCCTCATGGAAACGGCTACACACCTCCGCTTCTGCATAGCATTTCAGGGCCTTACCTCGAGGCAAGTTCTCCCGTTGCTTGCACTGTGAGCGACACAGCATGTTAGGATGCTGTATTTCTCCTTGAATAGAGTGACTTCAGGAAAGAGGTCCTCGATAAATTCTAAGAAGAGTGTGTTCTCAGGGCAGCTCAGACGAGGGCAATCTCGAAAACTTGCAGGACATGTTGGACTGCCTAGAAATGTGGTTCTGGTGCTGTTCGACTGCTCTGGAAATATAGCTCTACTGAAGTAACGTACAGTGTGTTGCCAGAGACTCGGCAGACACAGAGGGCCTCCGAGGGTCGTATGGGAATCAATGCTGCTCAGCAGGCCCACAGGGGTGTGGAGGGCGTCAGTGATCTTGGAACAAAAATGATGCTCACCCGAAGGGCCTAGGAGTCCTGAAAAGGGTGCTTCCTTTAACATAAAGCGGAACCTCCACTAAGAGCTCATGGAAAGAGCTGCATGCCTCCCTTTCTGCAGGGCTACTCAGGGCCTTACCTCGAGGCAAGGACTCACGTTGAGATTCCCTTTAGCTCTAGAGCATGGCAAGGTGAGCCCCAACCGGGCCAATGAAGCTCCGTGTGTAGCCAGAGAAATCTCATTTTCTTCCCACACCCATGCCTACAGTGGCCAGAGAGCTGTTAACAGCAGAGAATTTCAGGGAGCTTCACGGCAGCAAGAATGGGGCTTTCCAAATGGAAAGCAAGGCTAGTACCATCATGCCCCCATTACCATGGGCACAGGCGGCATACATCTCTGTGGTTTCTAACAAGTCAAAAGAACCACAGGGTACACACTGGTTGCTTCCCTGAATCAACTTCTCGAGGCAGGGTGTTCTGCGTCTTGTGAACGGCCTCACCAAGGAAGGCCCTAGCTAGGCCCATGGGCCCGTGCCTCTTCAAAAGCCTGCAGTGCTACAGGAAAAACTCTGCTTTAGTTGCAATAAGAATGCAAGCAGTGTTTCTCCTGATGGCAGTGTAACTTCAGGTAAGAGGTCTTAGATGGAAGAAGAAGCCTAGTGTTTTTCCTCTGGGCAGCTCAGTCTAAAGAATGAGTTCGACTTCCACGGCATGTTGGAACTTGCTAGAACGGTGCTCGTGAACTTGTGCGAGTGCTGTGAATCAAGATATGACAAGAAAGAGTGCAGTGTGTTGCCCATGACTCAGCAGACACAGAGGAACTCCGAGGGACCAATGGGCCTCGTTGTTGCTCAGCAGGCCTACAGGGGTGTGGAGATACTCAGGGATCTTGGAACAAAAATGATGCTCACCCGAGAGGCCTAGGAGTCCTGAAAAGGGTACTTCCTTTAAAGTAAAGGAGAACAGCGACTAAGAACTAACGGAAAGAGCTGAATGCCTCCCTTTCTGCAGGGCTACTCAGGGCCTTACCTCGAGGCAAGGACTCACGTTGAGATTCCCTTTAGCTCTAGAGCATGGCAAGGTGAGCCCCACCCCGGCCAAAGAAGCTCCGTGTGTAGCCAGAGAAAACTCATTTTCTTCCCACACCAATGTAGAGGGACCAGAGGCCTGTCAACAGCAGAGAATTTCAGGGAGCTTCACGGCGGCAAGAATGGAGCTTTCCAAACGGAAAGCAAGGCTAGTACCATCATGCCCCCATTTCCATGGGCACAGGCAGCATACATCTCTGTGGTTTTTAACAAGTCAAATGAGACACAGAGTACACACTGTTTTCCTCCCTTAATCAACTTCTCGAGGCAGGGTGTTCTGCATCTAGTGAACGGCCTCACCAAGGAAAGCCCAAGCTAGGCCTCTGGGCCCGTGCCTCTTCAAAAGTCTGCAGTGCTTCAGGAAAAACTGTGCTTTAGTTGCAATAGGAAGGCAAGTCGTCTTCTTCCTGGAGGCAGGGTGACTTCAGGTAGGAGGTCCTGGATGGAAGGAGAAGCCTAGTGTTTTTCTCTGTGCAGCTCAGACCAGGGAATGAGTGCGACTTCCACGGCATGTAGGAACTTGCTAGAACGGTGCTCGTGAACCTGTATGAGTGCTGGCTTACTCAAGATGTCCCAATAAGAGTGCACTGTGTTGCCCTACACTCGGCATACACACTGTGAGTCGGAAAGCTACGGGCCTGGATATTGCTTAGAAGGGCCAGGGGAGCCTGAGGGTACTTGCTGTTCTTGCAGGGAATAGGGTTTCCAGGCGAGGCACCTAGGAGTCCTGAAAAGCGTACTGGCGTTAAAATGCTGCAGAGCGGCGACTACGGCCTCATGGAAACGGCTACACACCTCCGCTTCTGCATAGCATTTCAGGGCCTTACCTCGAGGCAAGTTCTCCCGTTGCTTGCACTGTGAGCGACACAGCATGTTAGGATGCTGTATTTCTCCTTGAATAGAGTGACTTCAGGAAAGAGGTCCTCGATAAATTCTAAGAAGAGTGTGTTCTCAGGGCAGCTCAGACGAGGGCAATCTCGAAAACTTGCAGGACATGTTGGACTGCCTAGAAATGTGGTTCTGGTGCTGTTCGACTGCTCTGGAAATATAGCTCTACTGAAGTAACGTACAGTGTGTTGCCAGAGACTCGGCAGACACAGAGGGCCTCCGAGGGTCGTATGGGAATCAATGCTGCTCAGCAGGCCCACAGGGGTGTGGAGGGCGTCAGTGATCTTGGAACAAAAATGATGCTCACCCGAAGGGCCTAGGAGTCCTGAAAAGGGTGCTTCCTTTAACATAAAGCGGAACCTCCACTAAGAGCTCATGGAAAGAGCTGCATGCCTCCCTTTCTGCAGGGCTACTCAGGGCCTTACCTCGAGGCAAGGACTCACGTTGAGATTCCCTTTAGCTCTAGAGCATGGCAAGGTGAGCCCCAACCGGGCCAATGAAGCTCCGTGTGTAGCCAGAGAAATCTCATTTTCTTCCCACACCCATGCCTACAGTGGCCAGAGAGCTGTTAACAGCAGAGAATTTCAGGGAGCTTCACGGCAGCAAGAATGGGGCTTTCCAAATGGAAAGCAAGGCTAGTACCATCATGCCCCCATTACCATGGGCACAGGCGGCATACATCTCTGTGGTTTCTAACAAGTCAAAAGAACCACAGGGTACACACTGGTTGCTTCCCTGAATCAACTTCTCGAGGCAGGGTGTTCTGCGTCTTGTGAACGGCCTCACCAAGGAAGGCCCTAGCTAGGCCCATGGGCCCGTGCCTCTTCAAAAGCCTGCAGTGCTACAGGAAAAACTCTGCTTTAGTTGCAATAAGAATGCAAGCAGTGTTTCTCCTGATGGCAGTGTAACTTCAGGTAAGAGGTCTTAGATGGAAGAAGAAGCCTAGTGTTTTTCCTCTGGGCAGCTCAGTCTAAAGAATGAGTTCGACTTCCACGGCATGTTGGAACTTGCTAGAACGGTGCTCGTGAACTTGTGCGAGTGCTGTGAATCAAGATATGACAAGAAAGAGTGCAGTGTGTTGCCCATGACTCAGCAGACACAGAGGAACTCCGAGGGACCAATGGGCCTCGTTGTTGCTCAGCAGGCCTACAGGGGTGTGGAGATACTCAGGGATCTTGGAACAAAAATGATGCTCACCCGAGAGGCCTAGGAGTCCTGAAAAGGGTACTTCCTTTAAAGTAAAGGAGAACAGCGACTAAGAACTAACGGAAAGAGCTGAATGCCTCCCTTTCTGCAGGGCTACTCAGGGCCTTACCTCGAGGCAAGGACTCACGTTGAGATTCCCTTTAGCTCTAGAGCATGGCAAGGTGAGCCCCACCCCGGCCAAAGAAGCTCCGTGTGTAGCCAGAGAAAACTCATTTTCTTCCCACACCAATGTAGAGGGACCAGAGGCCTGTCAACAGCAGAGAATTTCAGGGAGCTTCACGGCGGCAAGAATGGAGCTTTCCAAACGGAAAGCAAGGCTAGTACCATCATGCCCCCATTTCCATGGGCACAGGCAGCATACATCTCTGTGGTTTTTAACAAGTCAAATGAGACACAGAGTACACACTGTTTTCCTCCCTTAATCAACTTCTCGAGGCAGGGTGTTCTGCATCTAGTGAACGGCCTCACCAAGGAAAGCCCAAGCTAGGCCTCTGGGCCCGTGCCTCTTCAAAAGTCTGCAGTGCTTCAGGAAAAACTGTGCTTTAGTTGCAATAGGAAGGCAAGTCGTCTTCTTCCTGGAGGCAGGGTGACTTCAGGTAGGAGGTCCTGGATGGAAGGAGAAGCCTAGTGTTTTTCTCTGTGCAGCTCAGACCAGGGAATGAGTGCGACTTCCACGGCATCTAGGAACTTGCTAGAACGGTGCTCGTGAACCTGTATGAGTGCTGGCTTACTCAAGATGTCCCAATAAGAGTGCACTGTGTTGCCCTACACTCGGCATACACACTGTGAGTCGGAAAGCTACGGGCCTGGATATTGCTTAGAAGGGCCAGGGGAGCCTGAGGGTACTTGCTGTTCTTGCAGGGAATAGGGTTTCCAGGCGAGGCACCTAGGAGTCCTGAAAAGCGTACTGGCGTTAAAATGCTGCAGAGCGGCGACTACGGCCTCATGGAAACGGCTACACACCTCCGCTTCTGCATAGCATTTCAGGGCCTTACCTCGAGGCAAGTTCTCCCGTTGCTTGCACTGTGAGCGACACAGCATGTTAGGATGCTGTATTTCTCCTTGAATAGAGTGACTTCAGGAAAGAGGTCCTCGATAAATTCTAAGAAGAGTGTGTTCTCAGGGCAGCTCAGACGAGGGCAATCTCGAAAACTTGCAGGACATGTTGGACTGCCTAGAAATGTGGTTCTGGTGCTGTTCGACTGCTCTGGAAATATAGCTCTACTGAAGTAACGTACAGTGTGTTGCCAGAGACTCGGCAGACACAGAGGGCCTCCGAGGGTCGTATGGGAATCAATGCTGCTCAGCAGGCCCACAGGGGTGTGGAGGGCGTCAGTGATCTTGGAACAAAAATGATGCTCACCCGAAGGGCCTAGGAGTCCTGAAAAGGGTGCTTCCTTTAACATAAAGCGGAACCTCCACTAAGAGCTCATGGAAAGAGCTGCATGCCTCCCTTTCTGCAGGGCTACTCAGGGCCTTACCTCGAGGCAAGGACTCACGTTGAGATTCCCTTTAGCTCTAGAGCATGGCAAGGTGAGCCCCAACCGGGCCAATGAAGCTCCGTGTGTAGCCAGAGAAATCTCATTTTCTTCCCACACCCATGCCTACAGTGGCCAGAGAGCTGTTAACAGCAGAGAATTTCAGGGAGCTTCACGGCAGCAAGAATGGGGCTTTCCAAATGGAAAGCAAGGCTAGTACCATCATGCCCCCATTACCATGGGCACAGGCGGCATACATCTCTGTGGTTTCTAACAAGTCAAAAGAACCACAGGGTACACACTGGTTGCTTCCCTGAATCAACTTCTCGAGGCAGGGTGTTCTGCGTCTTGTGAACGGCCTCACCAAGGAAGGCCCTAGCTAGGCCCATGGGCCCGTGCCTCTTCAAAAGCCTGCAGTGCTACAGGAAAAACTCTGCTTTAGTTGCAATAAGAATGCAAGCAGTGTTTCTCCTGATGGCAGTGTAACTTCAGGTAAGAGGTCTTAGATGGAAGAAGAAGCCTAGTGTTTTTCCTCTGGGCAGCTCAGTCTAAAGAATGAGTTCGACTTCCACGGCATGTTGGAACTTGCTAGAACGGTGCTCGTGAACTTGTGCGAGTGCTGTGAATCAAGATATGACAAGAAAGAGTGCAGTGTGTTGCCCATGACTCAGCAGACACAGAGGAACTCCGAGGGACCAATGGGCCTCGTTGTTGCTCAGCAGGCCTACAGGGGTGTGGAGATACTCAGGGATCTTGGAACAAAAATGATGCTCACCCGAGAGGCCTAGGAGTCCTGAAAAGGGTACTTCCTTTAAAGTAAAGGAGAACAGCGACTAAGAACTAACGGAAAGAGCTGAATGCCTCCCTTTCTGCAGGGCTACTCAGGGCCTTACCTCGAGGCAAGGACTCACGTTGAGATTCCCTTTAGCTCTAGAGCATGGCAAGGTGAGCCCCACCCCGGCCAAAGAAGCTCCGTGTGTAGCCAGAGAAAACTCATTTTCTTCCCACACCAATGTAGAGGGACCAGAGGCCTGTCAACAGCAGAGAATTTCAGGGAGCTTCACGGCGGCAAGAATGGAGCTTTCCAAACGGAAAGCAAGGCTAGTACCATCATGCCCCCATTTCCATGGGCACAGGCAGCATACATCTCTGTGGTTTTTAACAAGTCAAATGAGACACAGAGTACACACTGTTTTCCTCCCTTAATCAACTTCTCGAGGCAGGGTGTTCTGCATCTAGTGAACGGCCTCACCAAGGAAAGCCCAAGCTAGGCCTCTGGGCCCGTGCCTCTTCAAAAGTCTGCAGTGCTTCAGGAAAAACTGTGCTTTAGTTGCAATAGGAAGGCAAGTCGTCTTCTTCCTGGAGGCAGGGTGACTTCAGGTAGGAGGTCCTGGATGGAAGGAGAAGCCTAGTGTTTTTCTCTGTGCAGCTCAGACCAGGGAATGAGTGCGACTTCCACGGCATCTAGGAACTTGCTAGAACGGTGCTCGTGAACCTGTATGAGTGCTGGCTTACTCAAGATGTCCCAATAAGAGTGCACTGTGTTGCCCTACACTCGGCATACACACTGTGAGTCGGAAAGCTACGGGCCTGGATATTGCTTAGAAGGGCCAGGGGAGCCTGAGGGTACTTGCTGTTCTTGCAGGGAATAGGGTTTCCAGGCGAGGCACCTAGGAGTCCTGAAAAGCGTACTGGCGTTAAAATGCTGCAGAGCGGCGACTACGGCCTCATGGAAACGGCTACACACCTCCGCTTCTGCATAGCATTTCAGGGCCTTACCTCGAGGCAAGTTCTCCCGTTGCTTGCACTGTGAGCGACACAGCATGTTAGGATGCTGTATTTCTCCTTGAATAGAGTGACTTCAGGAAAGAGGTCCTCGATAAATTCTAAGAAGAGTGTGTTCTCAGGGCAGCTCAGACGAGGGCAATCTCGAAAACTTGCAGGACATGTTGGACTGCCTAGAAATGTGGTTCTGGTGCTGTTCGACTGCTCTGGAAATATAGCTCTACTGAAGTAACGTACAGTGTGTTGCCAGAGACTCGGCAGACACAGAGGGCCTCCGAGGGTCGTATGGGAATCAATGCTGCTCAGCAGGCCCACAGGGGTGTGGAGGGCGTCAGTGATCTTGGAACAAAAATGATGCTCACCCGAAGGGCCTAGGAGTCCTGAAAAGGGTGCTTCCTTTAACATAAAGCGGAACCTCCACTAAGAGCTCATGGAAAGAGCTGCATGCCTCCCTTTCTGCAGGGCTACTCAGGGCCTTACCTCGAGGCAAGGACTCACGTTGAGATTCCCTTTAGCTCTAGAGCATGGCAAGGTGAGCCCCAACCGGGCCAATGAAGCTCCGTGTGTAGCCAGAGAAATCTCATTTTCTTCCCACACCCATGCCTACAGTGGCCAGAGAGCTGTTAACAGCAGAGAATTTCAGGGAGCTTCACGGCAGCAAGAATGGGGCTTTCCAAATGGAAAGCAAGGCTAGTACCATCATGCCCCCATTACCATGGGCACAGGCGGCATACATCTCTGTGGTTTCTAACAAGTCAAAAGAACCACAGGGTACACACTGGTTGCTTCCCTGAATCAACTTCTCGAGGCAGGGTGTTCTGCGTCTTGTGAACGGCCTCACCAAGGAAGGCCCTAGCTAGGCCCATGGGCCCGTGCCTCTTCAAAAGCCTGCAGTGCTACAGGAAAAACTCTGCTTTAGTTGCAATAAGAATGCAAGCAGTGTTTCTCCTGATGGCAGTGTAACTTCAGGTAAGAGGTCTTAGATGGAAGAAGAAGCCTAGTGTTTTTCCTCTGGGCAGCTCAGTCTAAAGAATGAGTTCGACTTCCACGGCATGTTGGAACTTGCTAGAACGGTGCTCGTGAACTTGTGCGAGTGCTGTGAATCAAGATATGACAAGAAAGAGTGCAGTGTGTTGCCCATGACTCAGCAGACACAGAGGAACTCCGAGGGACCAATGGGCCTCGTTGTTGCTCAGCAGGCCTACAGGGGTGTGGAGATACTCAGGGATCTTGGAACAAAAATGATGCTCACCCGAGAGGCCTAGGAGTCCTGAAAAGGGTACTTCCTTTAAAGTAAAGGAGAACAGCGACTAAGAACTAACGGAAAGAGCTGAATGCCTCCCTTTCTGCAGGGCTACTCAGGGCCTTACCTCGAGGCAAGGACTCACGTTGAGATTCCCTTTAGCTCTAGAGCATGGCAAGGTGAGCCCCACCCCGGCCAAAGAAGCTCCGTGTGTAGCCAGAGAAAACTCATTTTCTTCCCACACCAATGTAGAGGGACCAGAGGCCTGTCAACAGCAGAGAATTTCAGGGAGCTTCACGGCGGCAAGAATGGAGCTTTCCAAACGGAAAGCAAGGCTAGTACCATCATGCCCCCATTTCCATGGGCACAGGCAGCATACATCTCTGTGGTTTTTAACAAGTCAAATGAGACACAGAGTACACACTGTTTTCCTCCCTTAATCAACTTCTCGAGGCAGGGTGTTCTGCATCTAGTGAACGGCCTCACCAAGGAAAGCCCAAGCTAGGCCTCTGGGCCCGTGCCTCTTCAAAAGTCTGCAGTGCTTCAGGAAAAACTGTGCTTTAGTTGCAATAGGAAGGCAAGTCGTCTTCTTCCTGGAGGCAGGGTGACTTCAGGTAGGAGGTCCTGGATGGAAGGAGAAGCCTAGTGTTTTTCTCTGTGCAGCTCAGACCAGGGAATGAGTGCGACTTCCACGGCATCTAGGAACTTGCTAGAACGGTGCTCGTGAACCTGTATGAGTGCTGGCTTACTCAAGATGTCCCAATAAGAGTGCACTGTGTTGCCCTACACTCGGCATACACACTGTGAGTCGGAAAGCTACGGGCCTGGATATTGCTTAGAAGGGCCAGGGGAGCCTGAGGGTACTTGCTGTTCTTGCAGGGAATAGGGTTTCCAGGCGAGGCACCTAGGAGTCCTGAAAAGCGTACTGGCGTTAAAATGCTGCAGAGCGGCGACTACGGCCTCATGGAAACGGCTACACACCTCCGCTTCTGCATAGCATTTCAGGGCCTTACCTCGAGGCAAGTTCTCCCGTTGCTTGCACTGTGAGCGACACAGCATGTTAGGATGCTGTATTTCTCCTTGAATAGAGTGACTTCAGGAAAGAGGTCCTCGATAAATTCTAAGAAGAGTGTGTTCTCAGGGCAGCTCAGACGAGGGCAATCTCGAAAACTTGCAGGACATGTTGGACTGCCTAGAAATGTGGTTCTGGTGCTGTTCGACTGCTCTGGAAATATAGCTCTACTGAAGTAACGTACAGTGTGTTGCCAGAGACTCGGCAGACACAGAGGGCCTCCGAGGGTCGTATGGGAATCAATGCTGCTCAGCAGGCCCACAGGGGTGTGGAGGGCGTCAGTGATCTTGGAACAAAAATGATGCTCACCCGAAGGGCCTAGGAGTCCTGAAAAGGGTGCTTCCTTTAACATAAAGCGGAACCTCCACTAAGAGCTCATGGAAAGAGCTGCATGCCTCCCTTTCTGCAGGGCTACTCAGGGCCTTACCTCGAGGCAAGGACTCACGTTGAGATTCCCTTTAGCTCTAGAGCATGGCAAGGTGAGCCCCAACCGGGCCAATGAAGCTCCGTGTGTAGCCAGAGAAATCTCATTTTCTTCCCACACCCATGCCTACAGTGGCCAGAGAGCTGTTAACAGCAGAGAATTTCAGGGAGCTTCACGGCAGCAAGAATGGGGCTTTCCAAATGGAAAGCAAGGCTAGTACCATCATGCCCCCATTACCATGGGCACAGGCGGCATACATCTCTGTGGTTTCTAACAAGTCAAAAGAACCACAGGGTACACACTGGTTGCTTCCCTGAATCAACTTCTCGAGGCAGGGTGTTCTGCGTCTTGTGAACGGCCTCACCAAGGAAGGCCCTAGCTAGGCCCATGGGCCCGTGCCTCTTCAAAAGCCTGCAGTGCTACAGGAAAAACTCTGCTTTAGTTGCAATAAGAATGCAAGCAGTGTTTCTCCTGATGGCAGTGTAACTTCAGGTAAGAGGTCTTAGATGGAAGAAGAAGCCTAGTGTTTTTCCTCTGGGCAGCTCAGTCTAAAGAATGAGTTCGACTTCCACGGCATGTTGGAACTTGCTAGAACGGTGCTCGTGAACTTGTGCGAGTGCTGTGAATCAAGATATGACAAGAAAGAGTGCAGTGTGTTGCCCATGACTCAGCAGACACAGAGGAACTCCGAGGGACCAATGGGCCTCGTTGTTGCTCAGCAGGCCTACAGGGGTGTGGAGATACTCAGGGATCTTGGAACAAAAATGATGCTCACCCGAGAGGCCTAGGAGTCCTGAAAAGGGTACTTCCTTTAAAGTAAAGGAGAACAGCGACTAAGAACTAACGGAAAGAGCTGAATGCCTCCCTTTCTGCAGGGCTACTCAGGGCCTTACCTCGAGGCAAGGACTCACGTTGAGATTCCCTTTAGCTCTAGAGCATGGCAAGGTGAGCCCCACCCCGGCCAAAGAAGCTCCGTGTGTAGCCAGAGAAAACTCATTTTCTTCCCACACCAATGTAGAGGGACCAGAGGCCTGTCAACAGCAGAGAATTTCAGGGAGCTTCACGGCGGCAAGAATGGAGCTTTCCAAACGGAAAGCAAGGCTAGTACCATCATGCCCCCATTTCCATGGGCACAGGCAGCATACATCTCTGTGGTTTTTAACAAGTCAAATGAGACACAGAGTACACACTGTTTTCCTCCCTTAATCAACTTCTCGAGGCAGGGTGTTCTGCATCTAGTGAACGGCCTCACCAAGGAAAGCCCAAGCTAGGCCTCTGGGCCCGTGCCTCTTCAAAAGTCTGCAGTGCTTCAGGAAAAACTGTGCTTTAGTTGCAATAGGAAGGCAAGTCGTCTTCTTCCTGGAGGCAGGGTGACTTCAGGTAGGAGGTCCTGGATGGAAGGAGAAGCCTAGTGTTTTTCTCTGTGCAGCTCAGACCAGGGAATGAGTGCGACTTCCACGGCATGTAGGAACTTGCTAGAACGGTGCTCGTGAACCTGTATGAGTGCTGGCTTACTCAAGATGTCCCAATAAGAGTGCACTGTGTTGCCCTACACTCGGCATACACACTGTGAGTCGGAAAGCTACGGGCCTGGATATTGCTTAGAAGGGCCAGGGGAGCCTGAGGGTACTTGCTGTTCTTGCAGGGAATAGGGTTTCCAGGCGAGGCACCTAGGAGTCCTGAAAAGCGTACTGGCGTTAAAATGCTGCAGAGCGGCGACTACGGCCTCATGGAAACGGCTACACACCTCCGCTTCTGCATAGCATTTCAGGGCCTTACCTCGAGGCAAGTTCTCCCGTTGCTTGCACTGTGAGCGACACAGCATGTTAGGATGCTGTATTTCTCCTTGAATAGAGTGACTTCAGGAAAGAGGTCCTCGATAAATTCTAAGAAGAGTGTGTTCTCAGGGCAGCTCAGACGAGGGCAATCTCGAAAACTTGCAGGACATGTTGGACTGCCTAGAAATGTGGTTCTGGTGCTGTTCGACTGCTCTGGAAATATAGCTCTACTGAAGTAACGTACAGTGTGTTGCCAGAGACTCGGCAGACACAGAGGGCCTCCGAGGGTCGTATGGGAATCAATGCTGCTCAGCAGGCCCACAGGGGTGTGGAGGGCGTCAGTGATCTTGGAACAAAAATGATGCTCACCCGAAGGGCCTAGGAGTCCTGAAAAGGGTGCTTCCTTTAACATAAAGCGGAACCTCCACTAAGAGCTCATGGAAAGAGCTGCATGCCTCCCTTTCTGCAGGGCTACTCAGGGCCTTACCTCGAGGCAAGGACTCACGTTGAGATTCCCTTTAGCTCTAGAGCATGGCAAGGTGAGCCCCAACCGGGCCAATGAAGCTCCGTGTGTAGCCAGAGAAATCTCATTTTCTTCCCACACCCATGCCTACAGTGGCCAGAGAGCTGTTAACAGCAGAGAATTTCAGGGAGCTTCACGGCAGCAAGAATGGGGCTTTCCAAATGGAAAGCAAGGCTAGTACCATCATGCCCCCATTACCATGGGCACAGGCGGCATACATCTCTGTGGTTTCTAACAAGTCAAAAGAACCACAGGGTACACACTGGTTGCTTCCCTGAATCAACTTCTCGAGGCAGGGTGTTCTGCGTCTTGTGAACGGCCTCACCAAGGAAGGCCCTAGCTAGGCCCATGGGCCCGTGCCTCTTCAAAAGCCTGCAGTGCTACAGGAAAAACTCTGCTTTAGTTGCAATAAGAATGCAAGCAGTGTTTCTCCTGATGGCAGTGTAACTTCAGGTAAGAGGTCTTAGATGGAAGAAGAAGCCTAGTGTTTTTCCTCTGGGCAGCTCAGTCTAAAGAATGAGTTCGACTTCCACGGCATGTTGGAACTTGCTAGAACGGTGCTCGTGAACTTGTGCGAGTGCTGTGAATCAAGATATGACAAGAAAGAGTGCAGTGTGTTGCCCATGACTCAGCAGACACAGAGGAACTCCGAGGGACCAATGGGCCTCGTTGTTGCTCAGCAGGCCTACAGGGGTGTGGAGATACTCAGGGATCTTGGAACAAAAATGATGCTCACCCGAGAGGCCTAGGAGTCCTGAAAAGGGTACTTCCTTTAAAGTAAAGGAGAACAGCGACTAAGAACTAACGGAAAGAGCTGAATGCCTCCCTTTCTGCAGGGCTACTCAGGGCCTTACCTCGAGGCAAGGACTCACGTTGAGATTCCCTTTAGCTCTAGAGCATGGCAAGGTGAGCCCCACCCCGGCCAAAGAAGCTCCGTGTGTAGCCAGAGAAAACTCATTTTCTTCCCACACCAATGTAGAGGGACGAGAGGCCTGTCAACAGCAGAGAATTTCAGGGAGCTTCACGGCGGCAAGAATGGAGCTTTCCAAACGGAAAGCAAGGCTAGTACCATCATGCCCCCATTTCCATGGGCACAGGCAGCATACATCTCTGTGGTTTTTAACAAGTCAAATGAGACACAGAGTACACACTGTTTTCCTCCCTTAATCAACTTCTCGAGGCAGGGTGTTCTGCATCTAGTGAACGGCCTCACCAAGGAAAGCCCAAGCTAGGCCTCTGGGCCCGTGCCTCTTCAAAAGTCTGCAGTGCTTCAGGAAAAACTGTGCTTTAGTTGCAATAGGAAGGCAAGTCGTCTTCTTCCTGGAGGCAGGGTGACTTCAGGTAGGAGGTCCTGGATGGAAGGAGAAGCCTAGTGTTTTTCTCTGTGCAGCTCAGACCAGGGAATGAGTGCGACTTCCACGGCATGTAGGAACTTGCTAGAACGGTGCTCGTGAACCTGTATGAGTGCTGGCTTACTCAAGATGTCCCAATAAGAGTGCACTGTGTTGCCCTACACTCGGCATACACACTGTGAGTCGGAAAGCTACGGGCCTGGATATTGCTTAGAAGGGCCAGGGGAGCCTGAGGGTACTTGCTGTTCTTGCAGGGAATAGGGTTTCCAGGCGAGGCAGCTAGGAGTCCTGAAAAGCGTACTGGCGTTAAAATGCTGCAGAGCGGCGACTACGGCCTCATGGAAACGGCTACACACCTCCGCTTCTGCATAGCATTTCAGGGCCTTACCTCGAGGCAAGTTCTCCCGTTGCTTGCACTGTGAGCGACACAGCATGTTAGGATGCTGTATTTCTCCTTGAATAGAGTGACTTCAGGAAAGAGGTCCTCGATAAATTCTAAGAAGAGTGTGTTCTCAGGGCAGCTCAGACGAGGGCAATCTCGAAAACTTGCAGGACATGTTGGACTGCCTAGAAATGTGGTTCTGGTGCTGTTCGACTGCTCTGGAAATATAGCTCTACTGAAGTAACGTACAGTGTGTTGCCAGAGACTCGGCAGACACAGAGGGCCTCCGAGGGTCGTATGGGAATCAATGCTGCTCAGCAGGCCCACAGGGGTGTGGAGGGCGTCAGTGATCTTGGAACAAAAATGATGCTCACCCGAAGGGCCTAGGAGTCCTGAAAAGGGTGCTTCCTTTAACATAAAGCGGAACCTCCACTAAGAGCTCATGGAAAGAGCTGCATGCCTCCCTTTCTGCAGGGCTACTCAGGGCCTTACCTCGAGGCAAGGACTCACGTTGAGATTCCCTTTAGCTCTAGAGCATGGCAAGGTGAGCCCCAACCGGGCCAATGAAGCTCCGTGTGTAGCCAGAGAAATCTCATTTTCTTCCCACACCCATGCCTACAGTGGCCAGAGAGCTGTTAACAGCAGAGAATTTCAGGGAGCTTCACGGCAGCAAGAATGGGGCTTTCCAAATGGAAAGCAAGGCTAGTACCATCATGCCCCCATTACCATGGGCACAGGCGGCATACATCTCTGTGGTTTCTAACAAGTCAAAAGAACCACAGGGTACACACTGGTTGCTTCCCTGAATCAACTTCTCGAGGCAGGGTGTTCTGCGTCTTGTGAACGGCCTCACCAAGGAAGGCCCTAGCTAGGCCCATGGGCCCGTGCCTCTTCAAAAGCCTGCAGTGCTACAGGAAAAACTCTGCTTTAGTTGCAATAAGAATGCAAGCAGTGTTTCTCCTGATGGCAGTGTAACTTCAGGTAAGAGGTCTTAGATGGAAGAAGAAGCCTAGTGTTTTTCCTCTGGGCAGCTCAGTCTAAAGAATGAGTTCGACTTCCACGGCATGTTGGAACTTGCTAGAACGGTGCTCGTGAACTTGTGCGAGTGCTGTGAATCAAGATATGACAAGAAAGAGTGCAGTGTGTTGCCCATGACTCAGCAGACACAGAGGAACTCCGAGGGACCAATGGGCCTCGTTGTTGCTCAGCAGGCCTACAGGGGTGTGGAGATACTCAGGGATCTTGGAACAAAAATGATGCTCACCCGAGAGGCCTAGGAGTCCTGAAAAGGGTACTTCCTTTAAAGTAAAGGAGAACAGCGACTAAGAACTAACGGAAAGAGCTGAATGCCTCCCTTTCTGCAGGGCTACTCAGGGCCTTACCTCGAGGCAAGGACTCACGTTGAGATTCCCTTTAGCTCTAGAGCATGGCAAGGTGAGCCCCACCCCGGCCAAAGAAGCTCCGTGTGTAGCCAGAGAAAACTCATTTTCTTCCCACACCAATGTAGAGGGACCAGAGGCCTGTCAACAGCAGAGAATTTCAGGGAGCTTCACGGCGGCAAGAATGGAGCTTTCCAAACGGAAAGCAAGGCTAGTACCATCATGCCCCCATTTCCATGGGCACAGGCAGCATACATCTCTGTGGTTTTTAACAAGTCAAATGAGACACAGAGTACACACTGTTTTCCTCCCTTAATCAACTTCTCGAGGCAGGGTGTTCTGCATCTAGTGAACGGCCTCACCAAGGAAAGCCCAAGCTAGGCCTCTGGGCCCGTGCCTCTTCAAAAGTCTGCAGTGCTTCAGGAAAAACTGTGCTTTAGTTGCAATAGGAAGGCAAGTCGTCTTCTTCCTGGAGGCAGGGTGACTTCAGGTAGGAGGTCCTGGATGGAAGGAGAAGCCTAGTGTTTTTCTCTGTGCAGCTCAGACCAGGGAATGAGTGCGACTTCCACGGCATGTAGGAACTTGCTAGAACGGTGCTCGTGAACCTGTATGAGTGCTGGCTTACTCAAGATGTCCCAATAAGAGTGCACTGTGTTGCCCTACACTCGGCATACACACTGTGAGTCGGAAAGCTACGGGCCTGGATATTGCTTAGAAGGGCCAGGGGAGCCTGAGGGTACTTGCTGTTCTTGCAGGGAATAGGGTTTCCAGGCGAGGCAGCTAGGAGTCCTGAAAAGCGTACTGGCGTTAAAATGCTGCAGAGCGGCGACTACGGCCTCATGGAAACGGCTACACACCTCCGCTTCTGCATAGCATTTCAGGGCCTTACCTCGAGGCAAGTTCTCCCGTTGCTTGCACTGTGAGCGACACAGCATGTTAGGATGCTGTATTTCTCCTTGAATAGAGTGACTTCAGGAAAGAGGTCCTCGATAAATTCTAAGAAGAGTGTGTTCTCAGGGCAGCTCAGACGAGGGCAATCTCGAAAACTTGCAGGACATGTTGGACTGCCTAGAAATGTGGTTCTGGTGCTGTTCGACTGCTCTGGAAATATAGCTCTACTGAAGTAACGTACAGTGTGTTGCCAGAGACTCGGCAGACACAGAGGGCCTCCGAGGGTCGTATGGGAATCAATGCTGCTCAGCAGGCCCACAGGGGTGTGGAGGGCGTCAGTGATCTTGGAACAAAAATGATGCTCACCCGAAGGGCCTAGGAGTCCTGAAAAGGGTGCTTCCTTTAACATAAAGCGGAACCTCCACTAAGAGCTCATGGAAAGAGCTGCATGCCTCCCTTTCTGCAGGGCTACTCAGGGCCTTACCTCGAGGCAAGGACTCACGTTGAGATTCCCTTTAGCTCTAGAGCATGGCAAGGTGAGCCCCAACCGGGCCAATGAAGCTCCGTGTGTAGCCAGAGAAATCTCATTTTCTTCCCACACCCATGCCTACAGTGGCCAGAGAGCTGTTAACAGCAGAGAATTTCAGGGAGCTTCACGGCAGCAAGAATGGGGCTTTCCAAATGGAAAGCAAGGCTAGTACCATCATGCCCCCATTACCATGGGCACAGGCGGCATACATCTCTGTGGTTTCTAACAAGTCAAAAGAACCACAGGGTACACACTGGTTGCTTCCCTGAATCAACTTCTCGAGGCAGGGTGTTCTGCGTCTTGTGAACGGCCTCACCAAGGAAGGCCCTAGCTAGGCCCATGGGCCCGTGCCTCTTCAAAAGCCTGCAGTGCTACAGGAAAAACTCTGCTTTAGTTGCAATAAGAATGCAAGCAGTGTTTCTCCTGATGGCAGTGTAACTTCAGGTAAGAGGTCTTAGATGGAAGAAGAAGCCTAGTGTTTTTCCTCTGGGCAGCTCAGTCTAAAGAATGAGTTCGACTTCCACGGCATGTTGGAACTTGCTAGAACGGTGCTCG
Organism: Balaenoptera borealis; assembly: GCF_965194805.1. Classification (NCBI taxonomy): domain Eukaryota; kingdom Metazoa; phylum Chordata; class Mammalia; order Artiodactyla; family Balaenopteridae; genus Balaenoptera; species Balaenoptera borealis. Next base: position 69,988 of record NW_028122811.1, on the reverse strand, counting down.
TGAACTTGTGCGAGTGCTGTGAATCAAGATATGACAAGAAAGAGTGCAGTGTGTTGCCCATGACTCAGCAGACACAGAGGAACTCCGAGGGACCAATGGGCCTCGTTGTTGCTCAGCAGGCCTACAGGGGTGTGGAGATACTCAGGGATCTTGGAACAAAAATGATGCTCACCCGAGAGGCCTAGGAGTCCTGAAAAGGGTACTTCCTTTAAAGTAAAGGAGAACAGCGACTAAGAACTAACGGAAAGAGCTGAATGCCTCCCTTTCTGCAGGGCTACTCAGGGCCTTACCTCGAGGCAAGGACTCACGTTGAGATTCCCTTTAGCTCTAGAGCATGGCAAGGTGAGCCCCACCCCGGCCAAAGAAGCTCCGTGTGTAGCCAGAGAAAACTCATTTTCTTCCCACACCAATGTAGAGGGACCAGAGGCCTGTCAACAGCAGAGAATTTCAGGGAGCTTCACGGCGGCAAGAATGGAGCTTTCCAAACGGAAAGCAAGGCTAGTACCATCATGCCCCCATTTCCATGGGCACAGGCAGCATACATCTCTGTGGTTTTTAACAAGTCAAATGAGACACAGAGTACACACTGTTTTCCTCCCTTAATCAACTTCTCGAGGCAGGGTGTTCTGCATCTAGTGAACGGCCTCACCAAGGAAAGCCCAAGCTAGGCCTCTGGGCCCGTGCCTCTTCAAAAGTCTGCAGTGCTTCAGGAAAAACTGTGCTTTAGTTGCAATAGGAAGGCAAGTCGTCTTCTTCCTGGAGGCAGGGTGACTTCAGGTAGGAGGTCCTGGATGGAAGGAGAAGCCTAGTGTTTTTCTCTGTGCAGCTCAGACCAGGGAATGAGTGCGACTTCCACGGCATGTAGGAACTTGCTAGAACGGTGCTCGTGAACCTGTATGAGTGCTGGCTTACTCAAGATGTCCCAATAAGAGTGCACTGTGTTGCCCTACACTCGGCATACACACTGTGAGTCGGAAAGCTACGGGCCTGGATATTGCTTAGAAGGGCCAGGGGAGCCTGAGGGTACTTGCTGTTCTTGCAGGGAATAGGGTTTCCAGGCGAGGCAGCTAGGAGTCCTGAAAAGCGTACTGGCGTTAAAATGCTGCAGAGCGGCGACTACGGCCTCATGGAAACGGCTACACACCTCCGCTTCTGCATAGCATTTCAGGGCCTTACCTCGAGGCAAGTTCTCCCGTTGCTTGCACTGTGAGCGACACAGCATGTTAGGATGCTGTATTTCTCCTTGAATAGAGTGACTTCAGGAAAGAGGTCCTCGATAAATTCTAAGAAGAGTGTGTTCTCAGGGCAGCTCAGACGAGGGCAATCTCGAAAACTTGCAGGACATGTTGGACTGCCTAGAAATGTGGTTCTGGTGCTGTTCGACTGCTCTGGAAATATAGCTCTACTGAAGTAACGTACAGTGTGTTGCCAGAGACTCGGCAGACACAGAGGGCCTCCGAGGGTCGTATGGGAATCAATGCTGCTCAGCAGGCCCACAGGGGTGTGGAGGGCGTCAGTGATCTTGGAACAAAAATGATGCTCACCCGAAGGGCCTAGGAGTCCTGAAAAGGGTGCTTCCTTTAACATAAAGCGGAACCTCCACTAAGAGCTCATGGAAAGAGCTGCATGCCTCCCTTTCTGCAGGGCTACTCAGGGCCTTACCTCGAGGCAAGGACTCACGTTGAGATTCCCTTTAGCTCTAGAGCATGGCAAGGTGAGCCCCAACCGGGCCAATGAAGCTCCGTGTGTAGCCAGAGAAATCTCATTTTCTTCCCACACCCATGCCTACAGTGGCCAGAGAGCTGTTAACAGCAGAGAATTTCAGGGAGCTTCACGGCAGCAAGAATGGGGCTTTCCAAATGGAAAGCAAGGCTAGTACCATCATGCCCCCATTACCATGGGCACAGGCGGCATACATCTCTGTGGTTTCTAACAAGTCAAAAGAACCACAGGGTACACACTGGTTGCTTCCCTGAATCAACTTCTCGAGGCAGGGTGTTCTGCGTCTTGTGAACGGCCTCACCAAGGAAGGCCCTAGCTAGGCCCATGGGCCCGTGCCTCTTCAAAAGCCTGCAGTGCTACAGGAAAAACTCTGCTTTAGTTGCAATAAGAATGCAAGCAGTGTTTCTCCTGATGGCAGTGTAACTTCAGGTAAGAGGTCTTAGATGGAAGAAGAAGCCTAGTGTTTTTCCTCTGGGCAGCTCAGTCTAAAGAATGAGTTCGACTTCCACGGCATGTTGGAACTTGCTAGAACGGTGCTCGTGAACTTGTGCGAGTGCTGTGAATCAAGATATGACAAGAAAGAGTGCAGTGTGTTGCCCATGACTCAGCAGACACAGAGGAACTCCGAGGGACCAATGGGCCTCGTTGTTGCTCAGCAGGCCTACAGGGGTGTGGAGATACTCAGGGATCTTGGAACAAAAATGATGCTCACCCGAGAGGCCTAGGAGTCCTGAAAAGGGTACTTCCTTTAAAGTAAAGGAGAACAGCGACTAAGAACTAACGGAAAGAGCTGAATGCCTCCCTTTCTGCAGGGCTACTCAGGGCCTTACCTCGAGGCAAGGACTCACGTTGAGATTCCCTTTAGCTCTAGAGCATGGCAAGGTGAGCCCCACCCCGGCCAAAGAAGCTCCGTGTGTAGCCAGAGAAAACTCATTTTCTTCCCACACCAATGTAGAGGGACCAGAGGCCTGTCAACAGCAGAGAATTTCAGGGAGCTTCACGGCGGCAAGAATGGAGCTTTCCAAACGGAAAGCAAGGCTAGTACCATCATGCCCCCATTTCCATGGGCACAGGCAGCATACATCTCTGTGGTTTTTAACAAGTCAAATGAGACACAGAGTACACACTGTTTTCCTCCCTTAATCAACTTCTCGAGGCAGGGTGTTCTGCATCTAGTGAACGGCCTCACCAAGGAAAGCCCAAGCTAGGCCTCTGGGCCCGTGCCTCTTCAAAAGTCTGCAGTGCTTCAGGAAAAACTGTGCTTTAGTTGCAATAGGAAGGCAAGTCGTCTTCTTCCTGGAGGCAGGGTGACTTCAGGTAGGAGGTCCTGGATGGAAGGAGAAGCCTAGTGTTTTTCTCTGTGCAGCTCAGACCAGGGAATGAGTGCGACTTCCACGGCATGTAGGAACTTGCTAGAACGGTGCTCGTGAACCTGTATGAGTGCTGGCTTACTCAAGATGTCCCAATAAGAGTGCACTGTGTTGCCCTACACTCGGCATACACACTGTGAGTCGGAAAGCTACGGGCCTGGATATTGCTTAGAAGGGCCAGGGGAGCCTGAGGGTACTTGCTGTTCTTGCAGGGAATAGGGTTTCCAGGCGAGGCAGCTAGGAGTCCTGAAAAGCGTACTGGCGTTAAAATGCTGCAGAGCGGCGACTACGGCCTCATGGAAACGGCTACACACCTCCGCTTCTGCATAGCATTTCAGGGCCTTACCTCGAGGCAAGTTCTCCCGTTGCTTGCACTGTGAGCGACACAGCATGTTAGGATGCTGTATTTCTCCTTGAATAGAGTGACTTCAGGAAAGAGGTCCTCGATAAATTCTAAGAAGAGTGTGTTCTCAGGGCAGCTCAGACGAGGGCAATCTCGAAAACTTGCAGGACATGTTGGACTGCCTAGAAATGTGGTTCTGGTGCTGTTCGACTGCTCTGGAAATATAGCTCTACTGAAGTAACGTACAGTGTGTTGCCAGAGACTCGGCAGACACAGAGGGCCTCCGAGGGTCGTATGGGAATCAATGCTGCTCAGCAGGCCCACAGGGGTGTGGAGGGCGTCAGTGATCTTGGAACAAAAATGATGCTCACCCGAAGGGCCTAGGAGTCCTGAAAAGGGTGCTTCCTTTAACATAAAGCGGAACCTCCACTAAGAGCTCATGGAAAGAGCTGCATGCCTCCCTTTCTGCAGGGCTACTCAGGGCCTTACCTCGAGGCAAGGACTCACGTTGAGATTCCCTTTAGCTCTAGAGCATGGCAAGGTGAGCCCCAACCGGGCCAATGAAGCTCCGTGTGTAGCCAGAGAAATCTCATTTTCTTCCCACACCCATGCCTACAGTGGCCAGAGAGCTGTTAACAGCAGAGAATTTCAGGGAGCTTCACGGCAGCAAGAATGGGGCTTTCCAAATGGAAAGCAAGGCTAGTACCATCATGCCCCCATTACCATGGGCACAGGCGGCATACATCTCTGTGGTTTCTAACAAGTCAAAAGAACCACAGGGTACACACTGGTTGCTTCCCTGAATCAACTTCTCGAGGCAGGGTGTTCTGCGTCTTGTGAACGGCCTCACCAAGGAAGGCCCTAGCTAGGCCCATGGGCCCGTGCCTCTTCAAAAGCCTGCAGTGCTACAGGAAAAACTCTGCTTTAGTTGCAATAAGAATGCAAGCAGTGTTTCTCCTGATGGCAGTGTAACTTCAGGTAAGAGGTCTTAGATGGAAGAAGAAGCCTAGTGTTTTTCCTCTGGGCAGCTCAGTCTAAAGAATGAGTTCGACTTCCACGGCATGTTGGAACTTGCTAGAACGGTGCTCGTGAACTTGTGCGAGTGCTGTGAATCAAGATATGACAAGAAAGAGTGCAGTGTGTTGCCCATGACTCAGCAGACACAGAGGAACTCCGAGGGACCAATGGGCCTCGTTGTTGCTCAGCAGGCCTACAGGGGTGTGGAGATACTCAGGGATCTTGGAACAAAAATGATGCTCACCCGAGAGGCCTAGGAGTCCTGAAAAGGGTACTTCCTTTAAAGTAAAGGAGAACAGCGACTAAGAACTAACGGAAAGAGCTGAATGCCTCCCTTTCTGCAGGGCTACTCAGGGCCTTACCTCGAGGCAAGGACTCACGTTGAGATTCCCTTTAGCTCTAGAGCATGGCAAGGTGAGCCCCACCCCGGCCAAAGAAGCTCCGTGTGTAGCCAGAGAAAACTCATTTTCTTCCCACACCAATGTAGAGGGACCAGAGGCCTGTCAACAGCAGAGAATTTCAGGGAGCTTCACGGCGGCAAGAATGGAGCTTTCCAAACGGAAAGCAAGGCTAGTACCATCATGCCCCCATTTCCATGGGCACAGGCAGCATACATCTCTGTGGTTTTTAACAAGTCAAATGAGACACAGAGTACACACTGTTTTCCTCCCTTAATCAACTTCTCGAGGCAGGGTGTTCTGCATCTAGTGAACGGCCTCACCAAGGAAAGCCCAAGCTAGGCCTCTGGGCCCGTGCCTCTTCAAAAGTCTGCAGTGCTTCAGGAAAAACTGTGCTTTAGTTGCAATAGGAAGGCAAGTCGTCTTCTTCCTGGAGGCAGGGTGACTTCAGGTAGGAGGTCCTGGATGGAAGGAGAAGCCTAGTGTTTTTCTCTGTGCAGCTCAGACCAGGGAATGAGTGCGACTTCCACGGCATGTAGGAACTTGCTAGAACGGTGCTCGTGAACCTGTATGAGTGCTGGCTTACTCAAGATGTCCCAATAAGAGTGCACTGTGTTGCCCTACACTCGGCATACACACTGTGAGTCGGAAAGCTACGGGCCTGGATATTGCTTAGAAGGGCCAGGGGAGCCTGAGGGTACTTGCTGTTCTTGCAGGGAATAGGGTTTCCAGGCGAGGCAGCTAGGAGTCCTGAAAAGCGTACTGGCGTTAAAATGCTGCAGAGCGGCGACTACGGCCTCATGGAAACGGCTACACACCTCCGCTTCTGCATAGCATTTCAGGGCCTTACCTCGAGGCAAGTTCTCCCGTTGCTTGCACTGTGAGCGACACAGCATGTTAGGATGCTGTATTTCTCCTTGAATAGAGTGACTTCAGGAAAGAGGTCCTCGATAAATTCTAAGAAGAGTGTGTTCTCAGGGCAGCTCAGACGAGGGCAATCTCGAAAACTTGCAGGACATGTTGGACTGCCTAGAAATGTGGTTCTGGTGCTGTTCGACTGCTCTGGAAATATAGCTCTACTGAAGTAACGTACAGTGTGTTGCCAGAGACTCGGCAGACACAGAGGGCCTCCGAGGGTCGTATGGGAATCAATGCTGCTCAGCAGGCCCACAGGGGTGTGGAGGGCGTCAGTGATCTTGGAACAAAAATGATGCTCACCCGAAGGGCCTAGGAGTCCTGAAAAGGGTGCTTCCTTTAACATAAAGCGGAACCTCCACTAAGAGCTCATGGAAAGAGCTGCATGCCTCCCTTTCTGCAGGGCTACTCAGGGCCTTACCTCGAGGCAAGGACTCACGTTGAGATTCCCTTTAGCTCTAGAGCATGGCAAGGTGAGCCCCAACCGGGCCAATGAAGCTCCGTGTGTAGCCAGAGAAATCTCATTTTCTTCCCACACCCATGCCTACAGTGGCCAGAGAGCTGTTAACAGCAGAGAATTTCAGGGAGCTTCACGGCAGCAAGAATGGGGCTTTCCAAATGGAAAGCAAGGCTAGTACCATCATGCCCCCATTACCATGGGCACAGGCGGCATACATCTCTGTGGTTTCTAACAAGTCAAAAGAACCACAGGGTACACACTGGTTGCTTCCCTGAATCAACTTCTCGAGGCAGGGTGTTCTGCGTCTTGTGAACGGCCTCACCAAGGAAGGCCCTAGCTAGGCCCATGGGCCCGTGCCTCTTCAAAAGCCTGCAGTGCTACAGGAAAAACTCTGCTTTAGTTGCAATAAGAATGCAAGCAGTGTTTCTCCTGATGGCAGTGTAACTTCAGGTAAGAGGTCTTAGATGGAAGAAGAAGCCTAGTGTTTTTCCTCTGGGCAGCTCAGTCTAAAGAATGAGTTCGACTTCCACGGCATGTTGGAACTTGCTAGAACGGTGCTCGTGAACTTGTGCGAGTGCTGTGAATCAAGATATGACAAGAAAGAGTGCAGTGTGTTGCCCATGACTCAGCAGACACAGAGGAACTCCGAGGGACCAATGGGCCTCGTTGTTGCTCAGCAGGCCTACAGGGGTGTGGAGATACTCAGGGATCTTGGAACAAAAATGATGCTCACCCGAGAGGCCTAGGAGTCCTGAAAAGGGTACTTCCTTTAAAGTAAAGGAGAACAGCGACTAAGAACTAACGGAAAGAGCTGAATGCCTCCCTTTCTGCAGGGCTACTCAGGGCCTTACCTCGAGGCAAGGACTCACGTTGAGATTCCCTTTAGCTCTAGAGCATGGCAAGGTGAGCCCCACCCCGGCCAAAGAAGCTCCGTGTGTAGCCAGAGAAAACTCATTTTCTTCCCACACCAATGTAGAGGGACCAGAGGCCTGTCAACAGCAGAGAATTTCAGGGAGCTTCACGGCGGCAAGAATGGAGCTTTCCAAACGGAAAGCAAGGCTAGTACCATCATGCCCCCATTTCCATGGGCACAGGCAGCATACATCTCTGTGGTTTTTAACAAGTCAAATGAGACACAGAGTACACACTGTTTTCCTCCCTTAATCAACTTCTCGAGGCAGGGTGTTCTGCATCTAGTGAACGGCCTCACCAAGGAAAGCCCAAGCTAGGCCTCTGGGCCCGTGCCTCTTCAAAAGTCTGCAGTGCTTCAGGAAAAACTGTGCTTTAGTTGCAATAGGAAGGCAAGTCGTCTTCTTCCTGGAGGCAGGGTGGCTTCAGGTAGGAGGTCCTGGATGGAAGGAGAAGCCTAGTGTTTTTCTCTGTGCAGCTCAGACCAGGGAATGAGTGCGACTTCCACGGCATGTAGGAACTTGCTAGAACGGTGCTCGTGAACCTGTATGAGTGCTGGCTTACTCAAGATGTCCCAATAAGAGTGCACTGTGTTGCCCTACACTCGGCATACACACTGTGAGTCGGAAAGCTACGGGCCTGGATATTGCTTAGAAGGGCCAGGGGAGCCTGAGGGTACTTGCTGTTCTTGCAGGGAATAGGGTTTCCAGGCGAGGCAGCTAGGAGTCCTGAAAAGCGTACTGGCGTTAAAATGCTGCAGAGCGGCGACTACGGCCTCATGGAAACGGCTACACACCTCCGCTTCTGCATAGCATTTCAGGGCCTTACCTCGAGGCAAGTTCTCCCGTTGCTTGCACTGTGAGCGACACAGCATGTTAGGATGCTGTATTTCTCCTTGAATAGAGTGACTTCAGGAAAGAGGTCCTCGATAAATTCTAAGAAGAGTGTGTTCTCAGGGCAGCTCAGACGAGGGCAATCTCGAAAACTTGCAGGACATGTTGGACTGCCTAGAAATGTGGTTCTGGTGCTGTTCGACTGCTCTGGAAATATAGCTCTACTGAAGTAACGTACAGTGTGTTGCCAGAGACTCGGCAGACACAGAGGGCCTCCGAGGGTCGTATGGGAATCAATGCTGCTCAGCAGGCCCACAGGGGTGTGGAGGGCGTCAGTGATCTTGGAACAAAAATGATGCTCACCCGAAGGGCCTAGGAGTCCTGAAAAGGGTGCTTCCTTTAACATAAAGCGGAACCTCCACTAAGAGCTCATGGAAAGAGCTGCATGCCTCCCTTTCTGCAGGGCTACTCAGGGCCTTACCTCGAGGCAAGGACTCACGTTGAGATTCCCTTTAGCTCTAGAGCATGGCAAGGTGAGCCCCAACCGGGCCAATGAAGCTCCGTGTGTAGCCAGAGAAATCTCATTTTCTTCCCACACCCATGCCTACAGTGGCCAGAGAGCTGTTAACAGCAGAGAATTTCAGGGAGCTTCACGGCAGCAAGAATGGGGCTTTCCAAATGGAAAGCAAGGCTAGTACCATCATGCCCCCATTACCATGGGCACAGGCGGCATACATCTCTGTGGTTTCTAACAAGTCAAAAGAACCACAGGGTACACACTGGTTGCTTCCCTGAATCAACTTCTCGAGGCAGGGTGTTCTGCGTCTTGTGAACGGCCTCACCAAGGAAGGCCCTAGCTAGGCCCATGGGCCCGTGCCTCTTCAAAAGCCTGCAGTGCTACAGGAAAAACTCTGCTTTAGTTGCAATAAGAATGCAAGCAGTGTTTCTCCTGATGGCAGTGTAACTTCAGGTAAGAGGTCTTAGATGGAAGAAGAAGCCTAGTGTTTTTCCTCTGGGCAGCTCAGTCTAAAGAATGAGTTCGACTTCCACGGCATGTTGGAACTTGCTAGAACGGTGCTCGTGAACTTGTGCGAGTGCTGTGAATCAAGATATGACAAGAAAGAGTGCAGTGTGTTGCCCATGACTCAGCAGACACAGAGGAACTCCGAGGGACCAATGGGCCTCGTTGTTGCTCAGCAGGCCTACAGGGGTGTGGAGATACTCAGGGATCTTGGAACAAAAATGATGCTCACCCGAGAGGCCTAGGAGTCCTGAAAAGGGTACTTCCTTTAAAGTAAAGGAGAACAGCGACTAAGAACTAACGGAAAGAGCTGAATGCCTCCCTTTCTGCAGGGCTACTCAGGGCCTTACCTCGAGGCAAGGACTCACGTTGAGATTCCCTTTAGCTCTAGAGCATGGCAAGGTGAGCCCCACCCCGGCCAAAGAAGCTCCGTGTGTAGCCAGAGAAAACTCATTTTCTTCCCACACCAATGTAGAGGGACCAGAGGCCTGTCAACAGCAGAGAATTTCAGGGAGCTTCACGGCGGCAAGAATGGAGCTTTCCAAACGGAAAGCAAGGCTAGTACCATCATGCCCCCATTTCCATGGGCACAGGCAGCATACATCTCTGTGGTTTTTAACAAGTCAAATGAGACACAGAGTACACACTGTTTTCCTCCCTTAATCAACTTCTCGAGGCAGGGTGTTCTGCATCTAGTGAACGGCCTCACCAAGGAAAGCCCAAGCTAGGCCTCTGGGCCCGTGCCTCTTCAAAAGTCTGCAGTGCTTCAGGAAAAACTGTGCTTTAGTTGCAATAGGAAGGCAAGTCGTCTTCTTCCTGGAGGCAGGGTGGCTTCAGGTAGGAGGTCCTGGATGGAAGGAGAAGCCTAGTGTTTTTCTCTGTGCAGCTCAGACCAGGGAATGAGTGCGACTTCCACGGCATGTAGGAACTTGCTAGAACGGTGCTCGTGAACCTGTATGAGTGCTGGCTTACTCAAGATGTCCCAATAAGAGTGCACTGTGTTGCCCTACACTCGGCATACACACTGTGAGTCGGAAAGCTACGGGCCTGGATATTGCTTAGAAGGGCCAGGGGAGCCTGAGGGTACTTGCTGTTCTTGCAGGGAATAGGGTTTCCAGGCGAGGCAGCTAGGAGTCCTGAAAAGCGTACTGGCGTTAAAATGCTGCAGAGCGGCGACTACGGCCTCATGGAAACGGCTACACACCTCCGCTTCTGCATAGCATTTCAGGGCCTTACCTCGAGGCAAGTTCTCCCGTTGCTTGCACTGTGAGCGACACAGCATGTTAGGATGCTGTATTTCTCCTTGAATAGAGTGACTTCAGGAAAGAGGTCCTCGATAAATTCTAAGAAGAGTGTGTTCTCAGGGCAGCTCAGACGAGGGCAATCTCGAAAACTTGCAGGACATGTTGGACTGCCTAGAAATGTGGTTCTGGTGCTGTTCGACTGCTCTGGAAATATAGCTCTACTGAAGTAACGTACAGTGTGTTGCCAGAGACTCGGCAGACACAGAGGGCCTCCGAGGGTCGTATGGGAATCAATGCTGCTCAGCAGGCCCACAGGGGTGTGGAGGGCGTCAGTGATCTTGGAACAAAAATGATGCTCACCCGAAGGGCCTAGGAGTCCTGAAAAGGGTGCTTCCTTTAACATAAAGCGGAACCTCCACTAAGAGCTCATGGAAAGAGCTGCATGCCTCCCTTTCTGCAGGGCTACTCAGGGCCTTACCTCGAGGCAAGGACTCACGTTGAGATTCCCTTTAGCTCTAGAGCATGGCAAGGTGAGCCCCAACCGGGCCAATGAAGCTCCGTGTGTAGCCAGAGAAATCTCATTTTCTTCCCACACCCATGCCTACAGTGGCCAGAGAGCTGTTAACAGCAGAGAATTTCAGGGAGCTTCACGGCAGCAAGAATGGGGCTTTCCAAATGGAAAGCAAGGCTAGTACCATCATGCCCCCATTACCATGGGCACAGGCGGCATACATCTCTGTGGTTTCTAACAAGTCAAAAGAACCACAGGGTACACACTGGTTGCTTCCCTGAATCAACTTCTCGAGGCAGGGTGTTCTGCGTCTTGTGAACGGCCTCACCAAGGAAGGCCCTAGCTAGGCCCATGGGCCCGTGCCTCTTCAAAAGCCTGCAGTGCTACAGGAAAAACTCTGCTTTAGTTGCAATAAGAATGCAAGCAGTGTTTCTCCTGATGGCAGTGTAACTTCAGGTAAGAGGTCTTAGATGGAAGAAGAAGCCTAGTGTTTTTCCTCTGGGCAGCTCAGTCTAAAGAATGAGTTCGACTTCCACGGCATGTTGGAACTTGCTAGAACGGTGCTCGTGAACTTGTGCGAGTGCTGTGAATCAAGATATGACAAGAAAGAGTGCAGTGTGTTGCCCATGACTCAGCAGACACAGAGGAACTCCGAGGGACCAATGGGCCTCGTTGTTGCTCAGCAGGCCTACAGGGGTGTGGAGATACTCAGGGATCTTGGAACAAAAATGATGCTCACCCGAGAGGCCTAGGAGTCCTGAAAAGGGTACTTCCTTTAAAGTAAAGGAGAACAGCGACTAAGAACTAACGGAAAGAGCTGAATGCCTCCCTTTCTGCAGGGCTACTCAGGGCCTTACCTCGAGGCAAGGACTCACGTTGAGATTCCCTTTAGCTCTAGAGCATGGCAAGGTGAGCCCCACCCCGGCCAAAGAAGCTCCGTGTGTAGCCAGAGAAAACTCATTTTCTTCCCACACCAATGTAGAGGGACCAGAGGCCTGTCAACAGCAGAGAATTTCAGGGAGCTTCACGGCGGCAAGAATGGAGCTTTCCAAACGGAAAGCAAGGCTAGTACCATCATGCCCCCATTTCCATGGGCACAGGCAGCATACATCTCTGTGGTTTTTAACAAGTCAAATGAGACACAGAGTACACACTGTTTTCCTCCCTTAATCAACTTCTCGAGGCAGGGTGTTCTGCATCTAGTGAACGGCCTCACCAAGGAAAGCCCAAGCTAGGCCTCTGGGCCCGTGCCTCTTCAAAAGTCTGCAGTGCTTCAGGAAAAACTGTGCTTTAGTTGCAATAGGAAGGCAAGTCGTCTTCTTCCTGGAGGCAGGGTGGCTTCAGGTAGGAGGTCCTGGATGGAAGGAGAAGCCTAGTGTTTTTCTCTGTGCAGCTCAGACCAGGGAATGAGTGCGACTTCCACGGCATGTAGGAACTTGCTAGAACGGTGCTCGTGAACCTGTATGAGTGCTGGCTTACTCAAGATGTCCCAATAAGAGTGCACTGTGTTGCCCTACACTCGGCATACACACTGTGAGTCGGAAAGCTACGGGCCTGGATATTGCTTAGAAGGGCCAGGGGAGCCTGAGGGTACTTGCTGTTCTTGCAGGGAATAGGGTTTCCAGGCGAGGCAGCTAGGAGTCCTGAAAAGCGTACTGGCGTTAAAATGCTGCAGAGCGGCGACTACGGCCTCATGGAAACGGCTACACACCTCCGCTTCTGCATAGCATTTCAGGGCCTTACCTCGAGGCAAGTTCTCCCGTTGCTTGCACTGTGAGCGACACAGCATGTTAGGATGCTGTATTTCTCCTTGAATAGAGTGACTTCAGGAAAGAGGTCCTCGATAAATTCTAAGAAGAGTGTGTTCTCAGGGCAGCTCAGACGAGGGCAATCTCGAAAACTTGCAGGACATGTTGGACTGCCTAGAAATGTGGTTCTGGTGCTGTTCGACTGCTCTGGAAATATAGCTCTACTGAAGTAACGTACAGTGTGTTGCCAGAGACTCGGCAGACACAGAGGGCCTCCGAGGGTCGTATGGGAATCAATGCTGCTCAGCAGGCCCACAGGGGTGTGGAGGGCGTCAGTGATCTTGGAACAAAAATGATGCTCACCCGAAGGGCCTAGGAGTCCTGAAAAGGGTGCTTCCTTTAACATAAAGCGGAACCTCCACTAAGAGCTCATGGAAAGAGCTGCATGCCTCCCTTTCTGCAGGGCTACTCAGGGCCTTACCTCGAGGCAAGGACTCACGTTGAGATTCCCTTTAGCTCTAGAGCATGGCAAGGTGAGCCCCAACCGGGCCAATGAAGCTCCGTGTGTAGCCAGAGAAATCTCATTTTCTTCCCACACCCATGCCTACAGTGGCCAGAGAGCTGTTAACAGCAGAGAATTTCAGGGAGCTTCACGGCAGCAAGAATGGGGCTTTCCAAATGGAAAGCAAGGCTAGTACCATCATGCCCCCATTACCATGGGCACAGGCGGCATACATCTCTGTGGTTTCTAACAAGTCAAAAGAACCACAGGGTACACACTGGTTGCTTCCCTGAATCAACTTCTCGAGGCAGGGTGTTCTGCGTCTTGTGAACGGCCTCACCAAGGAAGGCCCTAGCTAGGCCCATGGGCCCGTGCCTCTTCAAAAGCCTGCAGTGCTACAGGAAAAACTCTGCTTTAGTTGCAATAAGAATGCAAGCAGTGTTTCTCCTGATGGCAGTGTAACTTCAGGTAAGAGGTCTTAGATGGAAGAAGAAGCCTAGTGTTTGTCCTCTGGGCAGCTCAGTCTAAAGAATGAGTTCGACTTCCACGGCATGTTGGAACTTGCTAGAACGGTGCTCGTGAACTTGTGCGAGTGCTGTGAATCAAGATATGACAAGAAAGAGTGCAGTGTGTTGCCCATGACTCAGCAGACACAGAGGAACTCCGAGGGACCAATGGGCCTCGTTGTTGCTCAGCAGGCCTACAGGGGTGTGGAGATACTCAGGGATCTTGGAACAAAAATGATGCTCACCCGAGAGGCCTAGGAGTCCTGAAAAGGGTACTTCCTTTAAAGTAAAGGAGAACAGCGACTAAGAACTAACGGAAAGAGCTGAATGCCTCCCTTTCTGCAGGGCTACTCAGGGCCTTACCTCGAGGCAAGGACTCACGTTGAGATTCCCTTTAGCTCTAGAGCATGGCAAGGTGAGCCCCACCCCGGCCAAAGAAGCTCCGTGTGTAGCCAGAGAAAACTCATTTTCTTCCCACACCAATGTAGAGGGACCAGAGGCCTGTCAACAGCAGAGAATTTCAGGGAGCTTCACGGCGGCAAGAATGGAGCTTTCCAAACGGAAAGCAAGGCTAGTACCATCATGCCCCCATTTCCATGGGCACAGGCAGCATACATCTCTGTGGTTTTTAACAAGTCAAATGAGACACAGAGTACACACTGTTTTCCTCCCTTAATCAACTTCTCGAGGCAGGGTGTTCTGCATCTAGTGAACGGCCTCACCAAGGAAAGCCCAAGCTAGGCCTCTGGGCCCGTGCCTCTTCAAAAGTCTGCAGTGCTTCAGGAAAAACTGTGCTTTAGTTGCAATAGGAAGGCAAGTCGTCTTCTTCCTGGAGGCAGGGTGACTTCAGGTAGGAGGTCCTGGATGGAAGGAGAAGCCTAGTGTTTTTCTCTGTGCAGCTCAGACCAGGGAATGAGTGCGACTTCCACGGCATGTAGGAACTTGCTAGAACGGTGCTCGTGAACCTGTATGAGTGCTGGCTTACTCAAGATGTCCCAATAAGAGTGCACTGTGTTGCCCTACACTCGGCATACACACTGTGAGTCGGAAAGCTACGGGCCTGGATATTGCTTAGAAGGGCCAGGGGAGCCTGAGGGTACTTGCTGTTCTTGCAGGGAATAGGGTTTCCAGGCGAGGCAGCTAGGAGTCCTGAAAAGCGTACTGGCGTTAAAATGCTGCAGAGCGGCGACTACGGCCTCATGGAAACGGCTACACACCTCCGCTTCTGCATAGCATTTCAGGGCCTTACCTCGAGGCAAGTTCTCCCGTTGCTTGCACTGTGAGCGACACAGCATGTTAGGATGCTGTATTTCTCCTTGAATAGAGTGACTTCAGGAAAGAGGTCCTCGATAAATTCTAAGAAGAGTGTGTTCTCAGGGCAGCTCAGACGAGGGCAATCTCGAAAACTTGCAGGACATGTTGGACTGCCTAGAAATGTGGTTCTGGTGCTGTTCGACTGCTCTGGAAATATAGCTCTACTGAAGTAACGTACAGTGTGTTGCCAGAGACTCGGCAGACACAGAGGGCCTCCGAGGGTCGTATGGGAA
Source organism: Balaenoptera borealis (assembly GCF_965194805.1). Lineage (NCBI taxonomy): Eukaryota > Metazoa > Chordata > Mammalia > Artiodactyla > Balaenopteridae > Balaenoptera > Balaenoptera borealis. The sequence continues at coordinate 54,942 of NW_028122811.1, read as the reverse complement.
TCAATGCTGCTCAGCAGGCCCACAGGGGTGTGGAGGGCGTCAGTGATCTTGGAACAAAAATGATGCTCACCCGAAGGGCCTAGGAGTCCTGAAAAGGGTGCTTCCTTTAACATAAAGCGGAACCTCCACTAAGAGCTCATGGAAAGAGCTGCATGCCTCCCTTTCTGCAGGGCTACTCAGGGCCTTACCTCGAGGCAAGGACTCACGTTGAGATTCCCTTTAGCTCTAGAGCATGGCAAGGTGAGCCCCAACCGGGCCAATGAAGCTCCGTGTGTAGCCAGAGAAATCTCATTTTCTTCCCACACCCATGCCTACAGTGGCCAGAGAGCTGTTAACAGCAGAGAATTTCAGGGAGCTTCACGGCAGCAAGAATGGGGCTTTCCAAATGGAAAGCAAGGCTAGTACCATCATGCCCCCATTACCATGGGCACAGGCGGCATACATCTCTGTGGTTTCTAACAAGTCAAAAGAACCACAGGGTACACACTGGTTGCTTCCCTGAATCAACTTCTCGAGGCAGGGTGTTCTGCGTCTTGTGAACGGCCTCACCAAGGAAGGCCCTAGCTAGGCCCATGGGCCCGTGCCTCTTCAAAAGCCTGCAGTGCTACAGGAAAAACTCTGCTTTAGTTGCAATAAGAATGCAAGCAGTGTTTCTCCTGATGGCAGTGTAACTTCAGGTAAGAGGTCTTAGATGGAAGAAGAAGCCTAGTGTTTGTCCTCTGGGCAGCTCAGTCTAAAGAATGAGTTCGACTTCCACGGCATGTTGGAACTTGCTAGAACGGTGCTCGTGAACTTGTGCGAGTGCTGTGAATCAAGATATGACAAGAAAGAGTGCAGTGTGTTGCCCATGACTCAGCAGACACAGAGGAACTCCGAGGGACCAATGGGCCTCGTTGTTGCTCAGCAGGCCTACAGGGGTGTGGAGATACTCAGGGATCTTGGAACAAAAATGATGCTCACCCGAGAGGCCTAGGAGTCCTGAAAAGGGTACTTCCTTTAAAGTAAAGGAGAACAGCGACTAAGAACTAACGGAAAGAGCTGAATGCCTCCCTTTCTGCAGGGCTACTCAGGGCCTTACCTCGAGGCAAGGACTCACGTTGAGATTCCCTTTAGCTCTAGAGCATGGCAAGGTGAGCCCCACCCCGGCCAAAGAAGCTCCGTGTGTAGCCAGAGAAAACTCATTTTCTTCCCACACCAATGTAGAGGGACGAGAGGCCTGTCAACAGCAGAGAATTTCAGGGAGCTTCACGGCGGCAAGAATGGAGCTTTCCAAACGGAAAGCAAGGCTAGTACCATCATGCCCCCATTTCCATGGGCACAGGCAGCATACATCTCTGTGGTTTTTAACAAGTCAAATGAGACACAGAGTACACACTGTTTTCCTCCCTTAATCAACTTCTCGAGGCAGGGTGTTCTGCATCTAGTGAACGGCCTCACCAAGGAAAGCCCAAGCTAGGCCTCTGGGCCCGTGCCTCTTCAAAAGTCTGCAGTGCTTCAGGAAAAACTGTGCTTTAGTTGCAATAGGAAGGCAAGTCGTCTTCTTCCTGGAGGCAGGGTGACTTCAGGTAGGAGGTCCTGGATGGAAGGAGAAGCCTAGTGTTTTTCTCTGTGCAGCTCAGACCAGGGAATGAGTGCGACTTCCACGGCATGTAGGAACTTGCTAGAACGGTGCTCGTGAACCTGTATGAGTGCTGGCTTACTCAAGATGTCCCAATAAGAGTGCACTGTGTTGCCCTACACTCGGCATACACACTGTGAGTCGGAAAGCTACGGGCCTGGATATTGCTTAGAAGGGCCAGGGGAGCCTGAGGGTACTTGCTGTTCTTGCAGGGAATAGGGTTTCCAGGCGAGGCAGCTAGGAGTCCTGAAAAGCGTACTGGCGTTAAAATGCTGCAGAGCGGCGACTACGGCCTCATGGAAACGGCTACACACCTCCGCTTCTGCATAGCATTTCAGGGCCTTACCTCGAGGCAAGTTCTCCCGTTGCTTGCACTGTGAGCGACACAGCATGTTAGGATGCTGTATTTCTCCTTGAATAGAGTGACTTCAGGAAAGAGGTCCTCGATAAATTCTAAGAAGAGTGTGTTCTCAGGGCAGCTCAGACGAGGGCAATCTCGAAAACTTGCAGGACATGTTGGACTGCCTAGAAATGTGGTTCTGGTGCTGTTCGACTGCTCTGGAAATATAGCTCTACTGAAGTAACGTACAGTGTGTTGCCAGAGACTCGGCAGACACAGAGGGCCTCCGAGGGTCGTATGGGAATCAATGCTGCTCAGCAGGCCCACAGGGGTGTGGAGGGCGTCAGTGATCTTGGAACAAAAATGATGCTCACCCGAAGGGCCTAGGAGTCCTGAAAAGGGTGCTTCCTTTAACATAAAGCGGAACCTCCACTAAGAGCTCATGGAAAGAGCTGCATGCCTCCCTTTCTGCAGGGCTACTCAGGGCCTTACCTCGAGGCAAGGACTCACGTTGAGATTCCCTTTAGCTCTAGAGCATGGCAAGGTGAGCCCCAACCGGGCCAATGAAGCTCCGTGTGTAGCCAGAGAAATCTCATTTTCTTCCCACACCCATGCCTACAGTGGCCAGAGAGCTGTTAACAGCAGAGAATTTCAGGGAGCTTCACGGCAGCAAGAATGGGGCTTTCCAAATGGAAAGCAAGGCTAGTACCATCATGCCCCCATTACCATGGGCACAGGCGGCATACATCTCTGTGGTTTCTAACAAGTCAAAAGAACCACAGGGTACACACTGGTTGCTTCCCTGAATCAACTTCTCGAGGCAGGGTGTTCTGCGTCTTGTGAACGGCCTCACCAAGGAAGGCCCTAGCTAGGCCCATGGGCCCGTGCCTCTTCAAAAGCCTGCAGTGCTACAGGAAAAACTCTGCTTTAGTTGCAATAAGAATGCAAGCAGTGTTTCTCCTGATGGCAGTGTAACTTCAGGTAAGAGGTCTTAGATGGAAGAAGAAGCCTAGTGTTTGTCCTCTGGGCAGCTCAGTCTAAAGAATGAGTTCGACTTCCACGGCATGTTGGAACTTGCTAGAACGGTGCTCGTGAACTTGTGCGAGTGCTGTGAATCAAGATATGACAAGAAAGAGTGCAGTGTGTTGCCCATGACTCAGCAGACACAGAGGAACTCCGAGGGACCAATGGGCCTCGTTGTTGCTCAGCAGGCCTACAGGGGTGTGGAGATACTCAGGGATCTTGGAACAAAAATGATGCTCACCCGAGAGGCCTAGGAGTCCTGAAAAGGGTACTTCCTTTAAAGTAAAGGAGAACAGCGACTAAGAACTAACGGAAAGAGCTGAATGCCTCCCTTTCTGCAGGGCTACTCAGGGCCTTACCTCGAGGCAAGGACTCACGTTGAGATTCCCTTTAGCTCTAGAGCATGGCAAGGTGAGCCCCACCCCGGCCAAAGAAGCTCCGTGTGTAGCCAGAGAAAACTCATTTTCTTCCCACACCAATGTAGAGGGACCAGAGGCCTGTCAACAGCAGAGAATTTCAGGGAGCTTCACGGCGGCAAGAATGGAGCTTTCCAAACGGAAAGCAAGGCTAGTACCATCATGCCCCCATTTCCATGGGCACAGGCAGCATACATCTCTGTGGTTTTTAACAAGTCAAATGAGACACAGAGTACACACTGTTTTCCTCCCTTAATCAACTTCTCGAGGCAGGGTGTTCTGCATCTAGTGAACGGCCTCACCAAGGAAAGCCCAAGCTAGGCCTCTGGGCCCGTGCCTCTTCAAAAGTCTGCAGTGCTTCAGGAAAAACTGTGCTTTAGTTGCAATAGGAAGGCAAGTCGTCTTCTTCCTGGAGGCAGGGTGACTTCAGGTAGGAGGTCCTGGATGGAAGGAGAAGCCTAGTGTTTTTCTCTGTGCAGCTCAGACCAGGGAATGAGTGCGACTTCCACGGCATGTAGGAACTTGCTAGAACGGTGCTCGTGAACCTGTATGAGTGCTGGCTTACTCAAGATGTCCCAATAAGAGTGCACTGTGTTGCCCTACACTCGGCATACACACTGTGAGTCGGAAAGCTACGGGCCTGGATATTGCTTAGAAGGGCCAGGGGAGCCTGAGGGTACTTGCTGTTCTTGCAGGGAATAGGGTTTCCAGGCGAGGCAGCTAGGAGTCCTGAAAAGCGTACTGGCGTTAAAATGCTGCAGAGCGGCGACTACGGCCTCATGGAAACGGCTACACACCTCCGCTTCTGCATAGCATTTCAGGGCCTTACCTCGAGGCAAGTTCTCCCGTTGCTTGCACTGTGAGCGACACAGCATGTTAGGATGCTGTATTTCTCCTTGAATAGAGTGACTTCAGGAAAGAGGTCCTCGATAAATTCTAAGAAGAGTGTGTTCTCAGGGCAGCTCAGACGAGGGCAATCTCGAAAACTTGCAGGACATGTTGGACTGCCTAGAAATGTGGTTCTGGTGCTGTTCGACTGCTCTGGAAATATAGCTCTACTGAAGTAACGTACAGTGTGTTGCCAGAGACTCGGCAGACACAGAGGGCCTCCGAGGGTCGTATGGGAATCAATGCTGCTCAGCAGGCCCACAGGGGTGTGGAGGGCGTCAGTGATCTTGGAACAAAAATGATGCTCACCCGAAGGGCCTAGGAGTCCTGAAAAGGGTGCTTCCTTTAACATAAAGCGGAACCTCCACTAAGAGCTCATGGAAAGAGCTGCATGCCTCCCTTTCTGCAGGGCTACTCAGGGCCTTACCTCGAGGCAAGGACTCACGTTGAGATTCCCTTTAGCTCTAGAGCATGGCAAGGTGAGCCCCAACCGGGCCAATGAAGCTCCGTGTGTAGCCAGAGAAAACTCATTTTCTTCCCACACCCATGCCTACAGTGGCCAGAGAGCTGTTAACAGCAGAGAATTTCAGGGAGCTTCACGGCAGCAAGAATGGGGCTTTCCAAATGGAAAGCAAGGCTAGTACCATCATGCCCCCATTACCATGGGCACAGGCGGCATACATCTCTGTGGTTTCTAACAAGTCAAAAGAACCACAGGGTACACACTGGTTGCTTCCCTGAATCAACTTCTCGAGGCAGGGTGTTCTGCGTCTTGTGAACGGCCTCACCAAGGAAGGCCCTAGCTAGGCCCATGGGCCCGTGCCTCTTCAAAAGCCTGCAGTGCTACAGGAAAAACTCTGCTTTAGTTGCAATAAGAATGCAAGCAGTGTTTCTCCTGATGGCAGTGTAACTTCAGGTAAGAGGTCTTAGATGGAAGAAGAAGCCTAGTGTTTGTCCTCTGGGCAGCTCAGTCTAAAGAATGAGTTCGACTTCCACGGCATGTTGGAACTTGCTAGAACGGTGCTCGTGAACTTGTGCGAGTGCTGTGAATCAAGATATGACAAGAAAGAGTGCAGTGTGTTGCCCATGACTCAGCAGACACAGAGGAACTCCGAGGGACCAATGGGCCTCGTTGTTGCTCAGCAGGCCTACAGGGGTGTGGAGATACTCAGGGATCTTGGAACAAAAATGATGCTCACCCGAGAGGCCTAGGAGTCCTGAAAAGGGTACTTCCTTTAAAGTAAAGGAGAACAGCGACTAAGAACTAACGGAAAGAGCTGAATGCCTCCCTTTCTGCAGGGCTACTCAGGGCCTTACCTCGAGGCAAGGACTCACGTTGAGATTCCCTTTAGCTCTAGAGCATGGCAAGGTGAGCCCCACCCCGGCCAAAGAAGCTCCGTGTGTAGCCAGAGAAAACTCATTTTCTTCCCACACCAATGTAGAGGGACCAGAGGCCTGTCAACAGCAGAGAATTTCAGGGAGCTTCACGGCGGCAAGAATGGAGCTTTCCAAACGGAAAGCAAGGCTAGTACCATCATGCCCCCATTTCCATGGGCACAGGCAGCATACATCTCTGTGGTTTTTAACAAGTCAAATGAGACACAGAGTACACACTGTTTTCCTCCCTTAATCAACTTCTCGAGGCAGGGTGTTCTGCATCTAGTGAACGGCCTCACCAAGGAAAGCCCAAGCTAGGCCTCTGGGCCCGTGCCTCTTCAAAAGTCTGCAGTGCTTCAGGAAAAACTGTGCTTTAGTTGCAATAGGAAGGCAAGTCGTCTTCTTCCTGGAGGCAGGGTGACTTCAGGTAGGAGGTCCTGGATGGAAGGAGAAGCCTAGTGTTTTTCTCTGTGCAGCTCAGACCAGGGAATGAGTGCGACTTCCACGGCATGTAGGAACTTGCTAGAACGGTGCTCGTGAACCTGTATGAGTGCTGGCTTACTCAAGATGTCCCAATAAGAGTGCACTGTGTTGCCCTACACTCGGCATACACACTGTGAGTCGGAAAGCTACGGGCCTGGATATTGCTTAGAAGGGCCAGGGGAGCCTGAGGGTACTTGCTGTTCTTGCAGGGAATAGGGTTTCCAGGCGAGGCAGCTAGGAGTCCTGAAAAGCGTACTGGCGTTAAAATGCTGCAGAGCGGCGACTACGGCCTCATGGAAACGGCTACACACCTCCGCTTCTGCATAGCATTTCAGGGCCTTACCTCGAGGCAAGTTCTCCCGTTGCTTGCACTGTGAGCGACACAGCATGTTAGGATGCTGTATTTCTCCTTGAATAGAGTGACTTCAGGAAAGAGGTCCTCGATAAATTCTAAGAAGAGTGTGTTCTCAGGGCAGCTCAGACGAGGGCAATCTCGAAAACTTGCAGGACATGTTGGACTGCCTAGAAATGTGGTTCTGGTGCTGTTCGACTGCTCTGGAAATATAGCTCTACTGAAGTAACGTACAGTGTGTTGCCAGAGACTCGGCAGACACAGAGGGCCTCCGAGGGTCGTATGGGAATCAATGCTGCTCAGCAGGCCCACAGGGGTGTGGAGGGCGTCAGTGATCTTGGAACAAAAATGATGCTCACCCGAAGGGCCTAGGAGTCCTGAAAAGGGTGCTTCCTTTAACATAAAGCGGAACCTCCACTAAGAGCTCATGGAAAGAGCTGCATGCCTCCCTTTCTGCAGGGCTACTCAGGGCCTTACCTCGAGGCAAGGACTCACGTTGAGATTCCCTTTAGCTCTAGAGCATGGCAAGGTGAGCCCCAACCGGGCCAATGAAGCTCCGTGTGTAGCCAGAGAAAACTCATTTTCTTCCCACACCCATGCCTACAGTGGCCAGAGAGCTGTTAACAGCAGAGAATTTCAGGGAGCTTCACGGCAGCAAGAATGGGGCTTTCCAAATGGAAAGCAAGGCTAGTACCATCATGCCCCCATTACCATGGGCACAGGCGGCATACATCTCTGTGGTTTCTAACAAGTCAAAAGAACCACAGGGTACACACTGGTTGCTTCCCTGAATCAACTTCTCGAGGCAGGGTGTTCTGCGTCTTGTGAACGGCCTCACCAAGGAAGGCCCTAGCTAGGCCCATGGGCCCGTGCCTCTTCAAAAGCCTGCAGTGCTACAGGAAAAACTCTGCTTTAGTTGCAATAAGAATGCAAGCAGTGTTTCTCCTGATGGCAGTGTAACTTCAGGTAAGAGGTCTTAGATGGAAGAAGAAGCCTAGTGTTTGTCCTCTGGGCAGCTCAGTCTAAAGAATGAGTTCGACTTCCACGGCATGTTGGAACTTGCTAGAACGGTGCTCGTGAACTTGTGCGAGTGCTGTGAATCAAGATATGACAAGAAAGAGTGCAGTGTGTTGCCCATGACTCAGCAGACACAGAGGAACTCCGAGGGACCAATGGGCCTCGTTGTTGCTCAGCAGGCCTACAGGGGTGTGGAGATACTCAGGGATCTTGGAACAAAAATGATGCTCACCCGAGAGGCCTAGGAGTCCTGAAAAGGGTACTTCCTTTAAAGTAAAGGAGAACAGCGACTAAGAACTAACGGAAAGAGCTGAATGCCTCCCTTTCTGCAGGGCTACTCAGGGCCTTACCTCGAGGCAAGGACTCACGTTGAGATTCCCTTTAGCTCTAGAGCATGGCAAGGTGAGCCCCACCCCGGCCAAAGAAGCTCCGTGTGTAGCCAGAGAAAACTCATTTTCTTCCCACACCAATGTAGAGGGACCAGAGGCCTGTCAACAGCAGAGAATTTCAGGGAGCTTCACGGCGGCAAGAATGGAGCTTTCCAAACGGAAAGCAAGGCTAGTACCATCATGCCCCCATTTCCATGGGCACAGGCAGCATACATCTCTGTGGTTTTTAACAAGTCAAATGAGACACAGAGTACACACTGTTTTCCTCCCTTAATCAACTTCTCGAGGCAGGGTGTTCTGCATCTAGTGAACGGCCTCACCAAGGAAAGCCCAAGCTAGGCCTCTGGGCCCGTGCCTCTTCAAAAGTCTGCAGTGCTTCAGGAAAAACTGTGCTTTAGTTGCAATAGGAAGGCAAGTCGTCTTCTTCCTGGAGGCAGGGTGACTTCAGGTAGGAGGTCCTGGATGGAAGGAGAAGCCTAGTGTTTTTCTCTGTGCAGCTCAGACCAGGGAATGAGTGCGACTTCCACGGCATGTAGGAACTTGCTAGAACGGTGCTCGTGAACCTGTATGAGTGCTGGCTTACTCAAGATGTCCCAATAAGAGTGCACTGTGTTGCCCTACACTCGGCATACACACTGTGAGTCGGAAAGCTACGGGCCTGGATATTGCTTAGAAGGGCCAGGGGAGCCTGAGGGTACTTGCTGTTCTTGCAGGGAATAGGGTTTCCAGGCGAGGCAGCTAGGAGTCCTGAAAAGCGTACTGGCGTTAAAATGCTGCAGAGCGGCGACTACGGCCTCATGGAAACGGCTACACACCTCCGCTTCTGCATAGCATTTCAGGGCCTTACCTCGAGGCAAGTTCTCCCGTTGCTTGCACTGTGAGCGACACAGCATGTTAGGATGCTGTATTTCTCCTTGAATAGAGTGACTTCAGGAAAGAGGTCCTCGATAAATTCTAAGAAGAGTGTGTTCTCAGGGCAGCTCAGACGAGGGCAATCTCGAAAACTTGCAGGACATGTTGGACTGCCTAGAAATGTGGTTCTGGTGCTGTTCGACTGCTCTGGAAATATAGCTCTACTGAAGTAACGTACAGTGTGTTGCCAGAGACTCGGCAGACACAGAGGGCCTCCGAGGGTCGTATGGGAATCAATGCTGCTCAGCAGGCCCACAGGGGTGTGGAGGGCGTCAGTGATCTTGGAACAAAAATGATGCTCACCCGAAGGGCCTAGGAGTCCTGAAAAGGGTGCTTCCTTTAACATAAAGCGGAACCTCCACTAAGAGCTCATGGAAAGAGCTGCATGCCTCCCTTTCTGCAGGGCTACTCAGGGCCTTACCTCGAGGCAAGGACTCACGTTGAGATTCCCTTTAGCTCTAGAGCATGGCAAGGTGAGCCCCAACCGGGCCAATGAAGCTCCGTGTGTAGCCAGAGAAATCTCATTTTCTTCCCACACCCATGCCTACAGTGGCCAGAGAGCTGTTAACAGCAGAGAATTTCAGGGAGCTTCACGGCAGCAAGAATGGGGCTTTCCAAATGGAAAGCAAGGCTAGTACCATCATGCCCCCATTACCATGGGCACAGGCGGCATACATCTCTGTGGTTTCTAACAAGTCAAAAGAACCACAGGGTACACACTGGTTGCTTCCCTGAATCAACTTCTCGAGGCAGGGTGTTCTGCGTCTTGTGAACGGCCTCACCAAGGAAGGCCCTAGCTAGGCCCATGGGCCCGTGCCTCTTCAAAAGCCTGCAGTGCTACAGGAAAAACTCTGCTTTAGTTGCAATAAGAATGCAAGCAGTGTTTCTCCTGATGGCAGTGTAACTTCAGGTAAGAGGTCTTAGATGGAAGAAGAAGCCTAGTGTTTGTCCTCTGGGCAGCTCAGTCTAAAGAATGAGTTCGACTTCCACGGCATGTTGGAACTTGCTAGAACGGTGCTCGTGAACTTGTGCGAGTGCTGTGAATCAAGATATGACAAGAAAGAGTGCAGTGTGTTGCCCATGACTCAGCAGACACAGAGGAACTCCGAGGGACCAATGGGCCTCGTTGTTGCTCAGCAGGCCTACAGGGGTGTGGAGATACTCAGGGATCTTGGAACAAAAATGATGCTCACCCGAGAGGCCTAGGAGTCCTGAAAAGGGTACTTCCTTTAAAGTAAAGGAGAACAGCGACTAAGAACTAACGGAAAGAGCTGAATGCCTCCCTTTCTGCAGGGCTACTCAGGGCCTTACCTCGAGGCAAGGACTCACGTTGAGATTCCCTTTAGCTCTAGAGCATGGCAAGGTGAGCCCCACCCCGGCCAAAGAAGCTCCGTGTGTAGCCAGAGAAAACTCATTTTCTTCCCACACCAATGTAGAGGGACCAGAGGCCTGTCAACAGCAGAGAATTTCAGGGAGCTTCACGGCGGCAAGAATGGAGCTTTCCAAACGGAAAGCAAGGCTAGTACCATCATGCCCCCATTTCCATGGGCACAGGCAGCATACATCTCTGTGGTTTTTAACAAGTCAAATGAGACACAGAGTACACACTGTTTTCCTCCCTTAATCAACTTCTCGAGGCAGGGTGTTCTGCATCTAGTGAACGGCCTCACCAAGGAAAGCCCAAGCTAGGCCTCTGGGCCCGTGCCTCTTCAAAAGTCTGCAGTGCTTCAGGAAAAACTGTGCTTTAGTTGCAATAGGAAGGCAAGTCGTCTTCTTCCTGGAGGCAGGGTGACTTCAGGTAGGAGGTCCTGGATGGAAGGAGAAGCCTAGTGTTTTTCTCTGTGCAGCTCAGACCAGGGAATGAGTGCGACTTCCACGGCATGTAGGAACTTGCTAGAACGGTGCTCGTGAACCTGTATGAGTGCTGGCTTACTCAAGATGTCCCAATAAGAGTGCACTGTGTTGCCCTACACTCGGCATACACACTGTGAGTCGGAAAGCTACGGGCCTGGATATTGCTTAGAAGGGCCAGGGGAGCCTGAGGGTACTTGCTGTTCTTGCAGGGAATAGGGTTTCCAGGCGAGGCAGCTAGGAGTCCTGAAAAGCGTACTGGCGTTAAAATGCTGCAGAGCGGCGACTACGGCCTCATGGAAACGGCTACACACCTCCGCTTCTGCATAGCATTTCAGGGCCTTACCTCGAGGCAAGTTCTCCCGTTGCTTGCACTGTGAGCGACACAGCATGTTAGGATGCTGTATTTCTCCTTGAATAGAGTGACTTCAGGAAAGAGGTCCTCGATAAATTCTAAGAAGAGTGTGTTCTCAGGGCAGCTCAGACGAGGGCAATCTCGAAAACTTGCAGGACATGTTGGACTGCCTAGAAATGTGGTTCTGGTGCTGTTCGACTGCTCTGGAAATATAGCTCTACTGAAGTAACGTACAGTGTGTTGCCAGAGACTCGGCAGACACAGAGGGCCTCCGAGGGTCGTATGGGAATCAATGCTGCTCAGCAGGCCCACAGGGGTGTGGAGGGCGTCAGTGATCTTGGAACAAAAATGATGCTCACCCGAAGGGCCTAGGAGTCCTGAAAAGGGTGCTTCCTTTAACATAAAGCGGAACCTCCACTAAGAGCTCATGGAAAGAGCTGCATGCCTCCCTTTCTGCAGGGCTACTCAGGGCCTTACCTCGAGGCAAGGACTCACGTTGAGATTCCCTTTAGCTCTAGAGCATGGCAAGGTGAGCCCCAACCGGGCCAATGAAGCTCCGTGTGTAGCCAGAGAAATCTCATTTTCTTCCCACACCCATGCCTACAGTGGCCAGAGAGCTGTTAACAGCAGAGAATTTCAGGGAGCTTCACGGCAGCAAGAATGGGGCTTTCCAAATGGAAAGCAAGGCTAGTACCATCATGCCCCCATTACCATGGGCACAGGCGGCATACATCTCTGTGGTTTCTAACAAGTCAAAAGAACCACAGGGTACACACTGGTTGCTTCCCTGAATCAACTTCTCGAGGCAGGGTGTTCTGCGTCTTGTGAACGGCCTCACCAAGGAAGGCCCTAGCTAGGCCCATGGGCCCGTGCCTCTTCAAAAGCCTGCAGTGCTACAGGAAAAACTCTGCTTTAGTTGCAATAAGAATGCAAGCAGTGTTTCTCCTGATGGCAGTGTAACTTCAGGTAAGAGGTCTTAGATGGAAGAAGAAGCCTAGTGTTTTTCCTCTGGGCAGCTCAGTCTAAAGAATGAGTTCGACTTCCACGGCATGTTGGAACTTGCTAGAACGGTGCTCGTGAACTTGTGCGAGTGCTGTGAATCAAGATATGACAAGAAAGAGTGCAGTGTGTTGCCCATGACTCAGCAGACACAGAGGAACTCCGAGGGACCAATGGGCCTCGTTGTTGCTCAGCAGGCCTACAGGGGTGTGGAGATACTCAGGGATCTTGGAACAAAAATGATGCTCACCCGAGAGGCCTAGGAGTCCTGAAAAGGGTACTTCCTTTAAAGTAAAGGAGAACAGCGACTAAGAACTAACGGAAAGAGCTGAATGCCTCCCTTTCTGCAGGGCTACTCAGGGCCTTACCTCGAGGCAAGGACTCACGTTGAGATTCCCTTTAGCTCTAGAGCATGGCAAGGTGAGCCCCACCCCGGCCAAAGAAGCTCCGTGTGTAGCCAGAGAAAACTCATTTTCTTCCCACACCAATGTAGAGGGACCAGAGGCCTGTCAACAGCAGAGAATTTCAGGGAGCTTCACGGCGGCAAGAATGGAGCTTTCCAAACGGAAAGCAAGGCTAGTACCATCATGCCCCCATTTCCATGGGCACAGGCAGCATACATCTCTGTGGTTTTTAACAAGTCAAATGAGACACAGAGTACACACTGTTTTCCTCCCTTAATCAACTTCTCGAGGCAGGGTGTTCTGCATCTAGTGAACGGCCTCACCAAGGAAAGCCCAAGCTAGGCCTCTGGGCCCGTGCCTCTTCAAAAGTCTGCAGTGCTTCAGGAAAAACTGTGCTTTAGTTGCAATAGGAAGGCAAGTCGTCTTCTTCCTGGAGGCAGGGTGACTTCAGGTAGGAGGTCCTGGATGGAAGGAGAAGCCTAGTGTTTTTCTCTGTGCAGCTCAGACCAGGGAATGAGTGCGACTTCCACGGCATGTAGGAACTTGCTAGAACGGTGCTCGTGAACCTGTATGAGTGCTGGCTTACTCAAGATGTCCCAATAAGAGTGCACTGTGTTGCCCTACACTCGGCATACACACTGTGAGTCGGAAAGCTACGGGCCTGGATATTGCTTAGAAGGGCCAGGGGAGCCTGAGGGTACTTGCTGTTCTTGCAGGGAATAGGGTTTCCAGGCGAGGCAGCTAGGAGTCCTGAAAAGCGTACTGGCGTTAAAATGCTGCAGAGCGGCGACTACGGCCTCATGGAAACGGCTACACACCTCCGCTTCTGCATAGCATTTCAGGGCCTTACCTCGAGGCAAGTTCTCCCGTTGCTTGCACTGTGAGCGACACAGCATGTTAGGATGCTGTATTTCTCCTTGAATAGAGTGACTTCAGGAAAGAGGTCCTCGATAAATTCTAAGAAGAGTGTGTTCTCAGGGCAGCTCAGACGAGGGCAATCTCGAAAACTTGCAGGACATGTTGGACTGCCTAGAAATGTGGTTCTGGTGCTGTTCGACTGCTCTGGAAATATAGCTCTACTGAAGTAACGTACAGTGTGTTGCCAGAGACTCGGCAGACACAGAGGGCCTCCGAGGGTCGTATGGGAATCAATGCTGCTCAGCAGGCCCACAGGGGTGTGGAGGGCGTCAGTGATCTTGGAACAAAAATGATGCTCACCCGAAGGGCCTAGGAGTCCTGAAAAGGGTGCTTCCTTTAACATAAAGCGGAACCTCCACTAAGAGCTCATGGAAAGAGCTGCATGCCTCCCTTTCTGCAGGGCTACTCAGGGCCTTACCTCGAGGCAAGGACTCACGTTGAGATTCCCTTTAGCTCTAGAGCATGGCAAGGTGAGCCCCAACCGGGTCAATGAAGCTCCGTGTGTAGCCAGAGAAAACTCATTTTCTTCCCACACCCATGCCTACAGTGGCCAGAGAGCTGTTAACAGCAGAGAATTTCAGGGAGCTTCACGGCAGCAAGAATGGGGCTTTCCAAATGGAAAGCAAGGCTAGTACCATCATGCCCCCATTACCATGGGCACAGGCGGCATACATCTCTGTGGTTTCTAACAAGTCAAAAGAACCACAGGGTACACACTGGTTGCTTCCCTGAATCAACTTCTCGAGGCAGGGTGTTCTGCGTCTTGTGAACGGCCTCACCAAGGAAGGCCCTAGCTAGGCCCATGGGCCCGTGCCTCTTCAAAAGCCTGCAGTGCTACAGGAAAAACTCTGCTTTAGTTGCAATAAGAATGCAAGCAGTGTTTCTCCTGATGGCAGTGTAACTTCAGGTAAGAGGTCTTAGATGGAAGAAGAAGCCTAGTGTTTTTCCTCTGGGCAGCTCAGTCTAAAGAATGAGTTCGACTTCCACGGCATGTTGGAACTTGCTAGAACGGTGCTCGTGAACTTGTGCGAGTGCTGTGAATCAAGATATGACAAGAAAGAGTGCAGTGTGTTGCCCATGACTCAGCAGACACAGAGGAACTCCGAGGGACCAATGGGCCTCGTTGTTGCTCAGCAGGCCTACAGGGGTGTGGAGATACTCAGGGATCTTGGAACAAAAATGATGCTCACCCGAGAGGCCTAGGAGTCCTGAAAAGGGTACTTCCTTTAAAGTAAAGGAGAACAGCGACTAAGAACTAACGGAAAGAGCTGAATGCCTCCCTTTCTGCAGGGCTACTCAGGGCCTTACCTCGAGGCAAGGACTCACGTTGAGATTCCCTTTAGCTCTAGAGCATGGCAAGGTGAGCCCCACCCCGGCCAAAGAAGCTCCGTGTGTAGCCAGAGAAAACTCATTTTCTTCCCACACCAATGTAGAGGGACCAGAGGCCTGTCAACAGCAGAGAATTTCAGGGAGCTTCACGGCGGCAAGAATGGAGCTTTCCAAACGGAAAGCAAGGCTAGTACCATCATGCCCCCATTTCCATGGGCACAGGCAGCATACATCTCTGTGGTTTTTAACAAGTCAAATGAGACACAGAGTACACACTGTTTTCCTCCCTTAATCAACTTCTCGAGGCAGGGTGTTCTGCATCTAGTGAACGGCCTCACCAAGGAAAGCCCAAGCTAGGCCTCTGGGCCCGTGCCTCTTCAAAAGTCTGCAGTGCTTCAGGAAAAACTGTGCTTTAGTTGCAATAGGAAGGCAAGTCGTCTTCTTCCTGGAGGCAGGGTGACTTCAGGTAGGAGGTCCTGGATGGAAGGAGAAGCCTAGTGTTTTTCTCTGTGCAGCTCAGACCAGGGAATGAGTGCGACTTCCACGGCATGTAGGAACTTGCTAGAACGGTGCTCGTGAACCTGTATGAGTGCTGGCTTACTCAAGATGTCCCAATAAGAGTGCACTGTGTTGCCCTACACTCGGCATACACACTGTGAGTCGGAAAGCTACGGGCCTGGATATTGCTTAGAAGGGCCAGGGGAGCCTGAGGGTACTTGCTGTTCTTGCAGGGAATAGGGTTTCCAGGCGAGGCACCTAGGAGTCCTGAAAAGCGTACTGGCGTTAAAATGCTGCAGAGCGGCGACTACGGCCTCATGGAAACGGCTACACACCTCCGCTTCTGCATAGCATTTCAGGGCCTTACCTCGAGGCAAGTTCTCCCGTTGCTTGCACTGTGAGCGACACAGCATGTTAGGATGCTGTATTTCTCCTTGAATAGAGTGACTTCAGGAAAGAGGTCCTCGATAAATTCTAAGAAGAGTGTGTTCTCAGGGCAGCTCAGACGAGGGCAATCTCGAAAACTTGCAGGACATGTTGGACTGCCTAGAAATGTGGTTCTGGTGCTGTTCGACTGCTCTGGAAATATAGCTCTACTGAAGTAACGTACAGTGTGTTGCCAGAGACTCGGCAGACACAGAGGGCCTCCGAGGGTCGTATGGGAATCAATGCTGCTCAGCAGGCCCACAGGGGTGTGGAGGGCGTCAGTGATCTTGGAACAAAAATGATGCTCACCCGAAGGGCCTAGGAGTCCTGAAAAGGGTGCTTCCTTTAACATAAAGCGGAACCTCCACTAAGAGCTCATGGAAAGAGCTGCATGCCTCCCTTTCTGCAGGGCTACTCAGGGCCTTACCTCGAGGCAAGGACTCACGTTGAGATTCCCTTTAGCTCTAGAGCATGGCAAGGTGAGCCCCAACCGGGCCAATGAAGCTCCGTGTGTAGCCAGAGAAAACTCATTTTCTTCCCACACCCATGCCTACAGTGGCCAGAGAGCTGTTAACAGCAGAGAATTTCAGGGAGCTTCACGGCAGCAAGAATGGGGCTTTCCAAATGGAAAGCAAGGCTAGTACCATCATGCCCCCATTACCATGGGCACAGGCGGCATACATCTCTGTGGTTTCTAACAAGTCAAAAGAACCACAGGGTACACACTGGTTGCTTCCCTGAATCAACTTCTCGAGGCAGGGTGTTCTGCGTCTTGTGAACGGCCTCACCAAGGAAGGCCCTAGCTAGGCCCATGGGCCCGTGCCTCTTCAAAAGCCTGCAGTGCTACAGGAAAAACTCTGCTTTAGTTGCAATAAGAATGCAAGCAGTGTTTCTCCTGATGGCAGTGTAACTTCAGGTAAGAGGTCTTAGATGGAAGAAGAAGCCTAGTGTTTGTCCTCTGGGCAGCTCAGTCTAAAGAATGAGTTCGACTTCCACGGCATGTTGGAACTTGCTAGAACGGTGCTCGTGAACTTGTGCGAGTGCTGTGAATCAAGATATGACAAGAAAGAGTGCAGTGTGTTGCCCATGACTCAGCAGACACAGAGGAACTCCGAGGGACCAATGGGCCTCGTTGTTGCTCAGCAGGCCTACAGGGGTGTGGAGATACTCAGGGATCTTGGAACAAAAATGATGCTCACCCGAGAGGCCTAGGAGTCCTGAAAAGGGTACTTCCTTTAAAGTAAAGGAGAACAGCGACTAAGAACTAACGGAAAGAGCTGAATGCCTCCCTTTCTGCAGGGCTACTCAGGGCCTTACCTCGAGGCAAGGACTCACGTTGAGATTCCCTTTAGCTCTAGAGCATGGCAAGGTGAGCCCCACCCCGGCCAAAGAAGCTCCGTGTGTAGCCAGAGAAAACTCATTTTCTTCCCACACCAATGTAGAGGGACCAGAGGCCTGTCAACAGCAGAGAATTTCAGGGAGCTTCACGGCGGCAAGAATGGAGCTTTCCAAACGGAAAGCAAGGCTAGTACCATCATGCCCCCATTTCCATGGGCACAGGCAGCATACATCTCTGTGGTTTTTAACAAGTCAAATGAGACACAGAGTACACACTGTTTTCCTCCCTTAATCAACTTCTCGAGGCAGGGTGTTCTGCATCTAGTGAACGGCCTCACCAAGGAAAGCCCAAGCTAGGCCTCTGGGCCCGTGCCTCTTCAAAAGTCTGCAGTGCTTCAGGAAAAACTGTGCTTTAGTTGCAATAGGAAGGCAAGTCGTCTTCTTCCTGGAGGCAGGGTGACTTCAGGTAGGAGGTCCTGGATGGAAGGAGAAGCCTAGTGTTTTTCTCTGTGCAGCTCAGACCAGGGAATGAGTGCGACTTCCACGGCATGTAGGAACTTGCTAGAACGGTGCTCGTGAACCTGTATGAGTGCTGGCTTACTCAAGATGTCCCAATAAGAGTGCACTGTGTTGCCCTACACTCGGCATACACACTGTGAGTCGGAAAGCTACGGGCCTGGATATTGCTTAGAAGGGCCAGGGGAGCCTGAGGGTACTTGCTGTTCTTGCAGGGAATAGGGTTTCCAGGCGAGGCACCTAGGAGTCCTGAAAAGCGTACTGGCGTTAAAATGCTGCAGAGCGGCGACTACGGCCTCATGGAAACGGCTACACACCTCCGCTTCTGCATAGCATTTCAGGGCCTTACCTCGAGGCAAGTTCTCCCGTTGCTTGCACTGTGAGCGACACAGCATGTTAGGATGCTGTATTTCTCCTTGAATAGAGTGACTTCAGGAAAGAGGTCCTCGATAAATTCTAAGAAGAGTGTGTTCTCAGGGCAGCTCAGACGAGGGCAATCTCGAAAACTTGCAGGACATGTTGGACTGCCTAGAAATGTGGTTCTGGTGCTGTTCGACTGCTCTGGAAATATAGCTCTACTGAAGTAACGTACAGTGTGTTGCCAGAGACTCGGCAGACACAGAGGGCCTCCGAGGGTCGTATGGGAATCAATGCTGCTCAGCAGGCCCACAGGGGTGTGGAGGGCGTCAGTGATCTTGGAACAAAAATGATGCTCACCCGAAGGGCCTAGGAGTCCTGAAAAGGGTGCTTCCTTTAACATAAAGCGGAACCTCCACTAAGAGCTCATGGAAAGAGCTGCATGCCTCCCTTTCTGCAGGGCTACTCAGGGCCTTACCTCGAGGCAAGGACTCACGTTGAGATTCCCTTTAGCTCTAGAGCATGGCAAGGTGAGCCCCAACCGGGCCAATGAAGCTCCGTGTGTAGCCAGAGAAATCTCATTTTCTTCCCACACCCATGCCTACAGTGGCCAGAGAGCTGTTAACAGCAGAGAATTTCAGGGAGCTTCACGGCAGCAAGAATGGGGCTTTCCAAATGGAAAGCAAGGCTAGTACCATCATGCCCCCATTACCATGGGCACAGGCGGCATACATCTCTGTGGTTTCTAACAAGTCAAAAGAACCACAGGGTACACACTGGTTGCTTCCCTGAATCAACTTCTCGAGGCAGGGTGTTCTGCGTCTTGTGAACGGCCTCACCAAGGAAGGCCCTAGCTAGGCCCATGGGCCCGTGCCTCTTCAAAAGCCTGCAGTGCTACAGGAAAAACTCTGCTTTAGTTGCAATAAGAATGCAAGCAGTGTTTCTCCTGATGGCAGTGTAACTTCAGGTAAGAGGTCTTAGATGGAAGAAGAAGCCTAGTGTTTGTCCTCTGGGCAGCTCAGTCTAAAGAATGAGTTCGACTTCCACGGCATGTTGGAACTTGCTAGAACGGTGCTCGTGAACTTGTGCGAGTGCTGTGAATCAAGATATGACAAGAAAGAGTGCAGTGTGTTGCCCATGACTCAGCAGACACAGAGGAACTCCGAGGGACCAATGGGCCTCGTTGTTGCTCAGCAGGCCTACAGGGGTGTGGAGATACTCAGGGATCTTGGAACAAAAATGATGCTCACCCGAGAGGCCTAGGAGTCCTGAAAAGGGTACTTCCTTTAAAGTAAAGGAGAACAGCGACTAAGAACTAACGGAAAGAGCTGAATGCCTCCCTTTCTGCAGGGCTACTCAGGGCCTTACCTCGAGGCAAGGACTCACGTTGAGATTCCCTTTAGCTCTAGAGCATGGCAAGGTGAGCCCCACCCCGGCCAAAGAAGCTCCGTGTGTAGCCAGAGAAAACTCATTTTCTTCCCACACCAATGTAGAGGGACGAGAGGCCTGTCAACAGCAGAGAATTTCAGGGAGCTTCACGGCGGCAAGAATGGAGCTTTCCAAACGGAAAGCAAGGCTAGTACCATCATGCCCCCATTTCCATGGGCACAGGCAGCATACATCTCTGTGGTTTTTAACAAGTCAAATGAGACACAGAGTACACACTGTTTTCCTCCCTTAATCAACTTCTCGAGGCAGGGTGTTCTGCATCTAGTGAACGGCCTCACCAAGGAAAGCCCAAGCTAGGCCTCTGGGCCCGTGCCTCTTCAAAAGTCTGCAGTGCTTCAGGAAAAACTGTGCTTTAGTTGCAATAGGAAGGCAAGTCGTCTTCTTCCTGGAGGCAGGGTGACTTCAGGTAGGAGGTCCTGGATGGAAGGAGAAGCCTAGTGTTTTTCTCTGTGCAGCTCAGACCAGGGAATGAGTGCGACTTCCACGGCATGTAGGAACTTGCTAGAACGGTGCTCGTGAACCTGTATGAGTGCTGGCTTACTCAAGATGTCCCAATAAGAGTGCACTGTGTTGCCCTACACTCGGCATACACACTGTGAGTCGGAAAGCTACGGGCCTGGATATTGCTTAGAAGGGCCAGGGGAGCCTGAGGGTACTTGCTGTTCTTGCAGGGAATAGGGTTTCCAGGCGAGGCACCTAGGAGTCCTGAAAAGCGTACTGGCGTTAAAATGCTGCAGAGCGGCGACTACGGCCTCATGGAAACGGCTACACACCTCCGCTTCTGCATAGCATTTCAGGGCCTTACCTCGAGGCAAGTTCTCCCGTTGCTTGCACTGTGAGCGACACAGCATGTTAGGATGCTGTATTTCTCCTTGAATAGAGTGACTTCAGGAAAGAGGTCCTCGATAAATTCTAAGAAGAGTGTGTTCTCAGGGCAGCTCAGACGAGGGCAATCTCGAAAACTTGCAGGACATGTTGGACTGCCTAGAAATGTGGTTCTGGTGCTGTTCGACTGCTCTGGAAATATAGCTCTACTGAAGTAACGTACAGTGTGTTGCCAGAGACTCGGCAGACACAGAGGGCCTCCGAGGGTCGTATGGGAATCAATGCTGCTCAGCAGGCCCACAGGGGTGTGGAGGGCGTCAGTGATCTTGGAACAAAAATGATGCTCACCCGAAGGGCCTAGGAGTCCTGAAAAGGGTGCTTCCTTTAACATAAAGCGGAACCTCCACTAAGAGCTCATGGAAAGAGCTGCATGCCTCCCTTTCTGCAGGGCTACTCAGGGCCTTACCTCGAGGCAAGGACTCACGTTGAGATTCCCTTTAGCTCTAGAGCATGGCAAGGTGAGCCCCAACCGGGCCAATGAAGCTCCGTGTGTAGCCAGAGAAATCTCATTTTCTTCCCACACCCATGCCTACAGTGGCCAGAGAGCTGTTAACAGCAGAGAATTTCAGGGAGCTTCACGGCAGCAAGAATGGGGCTTTCCAAATGGAAAGCAAGGCTAGTACCATCATGCCCCCATTACCATGGGCACAGGCGGCATACATCTCTGTGGTTTCTAACAAGTCAAAAGAACCACAGGGTACACACTGGTTGCTTCCCTGAATCAACTTCTCGAGGCAGGGTGTTCTGCGTCTTGTGAACGGCCTCACCAAGGAAGGCCCTAGCTAGGCCCATGGGCCCGTGCCTCTTCAAAAGCCTGCAGTGCTACAGGAAAAACTCTGCTTTAGTTGCAATAAGAATGCAAGCAGTGTTTCTCCTGATGGCAGTGTAACTTCAGGTAAGAGGTCTTAGATGGAAGAAGAAGCCTAGTGTTTGTCCTCTGGGCAGCTCAGTCTAAAGAATGAGTTCGACTTCCACGGCATGTTGGAACTTGCTAGAACGGTGCTCGTGAACTTGTGCGAGTGCTGTGAATCAAGATATGACAAGAAAGAGTGCAGTGTGTTGCCCATGACTCAGCAGACACAGAGGAACTCCGAGGGACCAATGGGCCTCGTTGTTGCTCAGCAGGCCTACAGGGGTGTGGAGATACTCAGGGATCTTGGAACAAAAATGATGCTCACCCGAGAGGCCTAGGAGTCCTGAAAAGGGTACTTCCTTTAAAGTAAAGGAGAACAGCGACTAAGAACTAACGGAAAGAGCTGAATGCCTCCCTTTCTGCAGGGCTACTCAGGGCCTTACCTCGAGGCAAGGACTCACGTTGAGATTCCCTTTAGCTCTAGAGCATGGCAAGGTGAGCCCCACCCCGGCCAAAGAAGCTCCGTGTGTAGCCAGAGAAAACTCATTTTCTTCCCACACCAATGTAGAGGGACGAGAGGCCTGTCAACAGCAGAGAATTTCAGGGAGCTTCACGGCGGCAAGAATGGAGCTTTCCAAACGGAAAGCAAGGCTAGTACCATCATGCCCCCATTTCCATGGGCACAGGCAGCATACATCTCTGTGGTTTTTAACAAGTCAAATGAGACACAGAGTACACACTGTTTTCCTCCCTTAATCAACTTCTCGAGGCAGGGTGTTCTGCATCTAGTGAACGGCCTCACCAAGGAAAGCCCAAGCTAGGCCTCTGGGCCCGTGCCTCTTCAAAAGTCTGCAGTGCTTCAGGAAAAACTGTGCTTTAGTTGCAATAGGAAGGCAAGTCGTCTTCTTCCTGGAGGCAGGGTGACTTCAGGTAGGAGGTCCTGGATGGAAGGAGAAGCCTAGTGTTTTTCTCTGTGCAGCTCAGACCAGGGAATGAGTGCGACTTCCACGGCATGTAGGAACTTGCTAGAACGGTGCTCGTGAACCTGTATGAGTGCTGGCTTACTCAAGATGTCCCAATAAGAGTGCACTGTGTTGCCCTACACTCGGCATACACACTGTGAGTCGGAAAGCTACGGGCCTGGATATTGCTTAGAAGGGCCAGGGGAGCCTGAGGGTACTTGCTGTTCTTGCAGGGAATAGGGTTTCCAGGCGAGGCAGCTAGGAGTCCTGAAAAGCGTACTGGCGTTAAAATGCTGCAGAGCGGCGACTACGGCCTCATGGAAACGGCTACACACCTCCGCTTCTGCATAGCATTTCAGGGCCTTACCTCGAGGCAAGTTCTCCCGTTGCTTGCACTGTGAGCGACACAGCATGTTAGGATGCTGTATTTCTCCTTGAATAGAGTGACTTCAGGAAAGAGGTCCTCGATAAATTCTAAGAAGAGTGTGTTCTCAGGGCAGCTCAGACGAGGGCAATCTCGAAAACTTGCAGGACATGTTGGACTGCCTAGAAATGTGGTTCTGGTGCTGTTCGACTGCTCTGGAAATATAGCTCTACTGAAGTAACGTACAGTGTGTTGCCAGAGACTCGGCAGACACAGAGGGCCTCCGAGGGTCGTATGGGAATCAATGCTGCTCAGCAGGCCCACAGGGGTGTGGAGGGCGTCAGTGATCTTGGAACAAAAATGATGCTCACCCGAAGGGCCTAGGAGTCCTGAAAAGGGTGCTTCCTTTAACATAAAGCGGAACCTCCACTAAGAGCTCATGGAAAGAGCTGCATGCCTCCCTTTCTGCAGGGCTACTCAGGGCCTTACCTCGAGGCAAGGACTCACGTTGAGATTCCCTTTAGCTCTAGAGCATGGCAAGGTGAGCCCCAACCGGGCCAATGAAGCTCCGTGTGTAGCCAGAGAAAACTCATTTTCTTCCCACACCCATGCCTACAGTGGCCAGAGAGCTGTTAACAGCAGAGAATTTCAGGGAGCTTCACGGCAGCAAGAATGGGGCTTTCCAAATGGAAAGCAAGGCTAGTACCATCATGCCCCCATTACCATGGGCACAGGCGGCATACATCTCTGTGGTTTCTAACAAGTCAAAAGAACCACAGGGTACACACTGGTTGCTTCCCTGAATCAACTTCTCGAGGCAGGGTGTTCTGCGTCTTGTGAACGGCCTCACCAAGGAAGGCCCTAGCTAGGCCCATGGGCCCGTGCCTCTTCAAAAGCCTGCAGTGCTACAGGAAAAACTCTGCTTTAGTTGCAATAAGAATGCAAGCAGTGTTTCTCCTGATGGCAGTGTAACTTCAGGTAAGAGGTCTTAGATGGAAGAAGAAGCCTAGTGTTTGTCCTCTGGGCAGCTCAGTCTAAAGAATGAGTTCGACTTCCACGGCATGTTGGAACTTGCTAGAACGGTGCTCGTGAACTTGTGCGAGTGCTGTGAATCAAGATATGACAAGAAAGAGTGCAGTGTGTTGCCCATGACTCAGCAGACACAGAGGAACTCCGAGGGACCAATGGGCCTCGTTGTTGCTCAGCAGGCCTACAGGGGTGTGGAGATACTCAGGGATCTTGGAACAAAAATGATGCTCACCCGAGAGGCCTAGGAGTCCTGAAAAGGGTACTTCCTTTAAAGTAAAGGAGAACAGCGACTAAGAACTAACGGAAAGAGCTGAATGCCTCCCTTTCTGCAGGGCTACTCAGGGCCTTACCTCGAGGCAAGGACTCACGTTGAGATTCCCTTTAGCTCTAGAGCATGGCAAGGTGAGCCCCACCCCGGCCAAAGAAGCTCCGTGTGTAGCCAGAGAAAACTCATTTTCTTCCCACACCAATGTAGAGGGACGAGAGGCCTGTCAACAGCAGAGAATTTCAGGGAGCTTCACGGCGGCAAGAATGGAGCTTTCCAAACGGAAAGCAAGGCTAGTACCATCATGCCCCCATTTCCATGGGCACAGGCAGCATACATCTCTGTGGTTTTTAACAAGTCAAATGAGACACAGAGTACACACTGTTTTCCTCCCTTAATCAACTTCTCGAGGCAGGGTGTTCTGCATCTAGTGAACGGCCTCACCAAGGAAAGCCCAAGCTAGGCCTCTGGGCCCGTGCCTCTTCAAAAGTCTGCAGTGCTTCAGGAAAAACTGTGCTTTAGTTGCAATAGGAAGGCAAGTCGTCTTCTTCCTGGAGGCAGGGTGACTTCAGGTAGGAGGTCCTGGATGGAAGGAGAAGCCTAGTGTTTTTCTCTGTGCAGCTCAGACCAGGGAATGAGTGCGACTTCCACGGCATGTAGGAACTTGCTAGAACGGTGCTCGTGAACCTGTATGAGTGCTGGCTTACTCAAGATGTCCCAATAAGAGTGCACTGTGTTGCCCTACACTCGGCATACACACTGTGAGTCGGAAAGCTACGGGCCTGGATATTGCTTAGAAGGGCCAGGGGAGCCTGAGGGTACTTGCTGTTCTTGCAGGGAATAGGGTTTCCAGGCGAGGCAGCTAGGAGTCCTGAAAAGCGTACTGGCGTTAAAATGCTGCAGAGCGGCGACTACGGCCTCATGGAAACGGCTACACACCTCCGCTTCTGCATAGCATTTCAGGGCCTTACCTCGAGGCAAGTTCTCCCGTTGCTTGCACTGTGAGCGACACAGCATGTTAGGATGCTGTATTTCTCCTTGAATAGAGTGACTTCAGGAAAGAGGTCCTCGATAAATTCTAAGAAGAGTGTGTTCTCAGGGCAGCTCAGACGAGGGCAATCTCGAAAACTTGCAGGACATGTTGGACTGCCTAGAAATGTGGTTCTGGTGCTGTTCGACTGCTCTGGAAATATAGCTCTACTGAAGTAACGTACAGTGTGTTGCCAGAGACTCGGCAGACACAGAGGGCCTCCGAGGGTCGTATGGGAATCAATGCTGCTCAGCAGGCCCACAGGGGTGTGGAGGGCGTCAGTGATCTTGGAACAAAAATGATGCTCACCCGAAGGGCCTAGGAGTCCTGAAAAGGGTGCTTCCTTTAACATAAAGCGGAACCTCCACTAAGAGCTCATGGAAAGAGCTGCATGCCTCCCTTTCTGCAGGGCTACTCAGGGCCTTACCTCGAGGCAAGGACTCACGTTGAGATTCCCTTTAGCTCTAGAGCATGGCAAGGTGAGCCCCAACCGGGCCAATGAAGCTCCGTGTGTAGCCAGAGAAAACTCATTTTCTTCCCACACCCATGCCTACAGTGGCCAGAGAGCTGTTAACAGCAGAGAATTTCAGGGAGCTTCACGGCAGCAAGAATGGGGCTTTCCAAATGGAAAGCAAGGCTAGTACCATCATGCCCCCATTACCATGGGCACAGGCGGCATACATCTCTGTGGTTTCTAACAAGTCAAAAGAACCACAGGGTACACACTGGTTGCTTCCCTGAATCAACTTCTCGAGGCAGGGTGTTCTGCGTCTTGTGAACGGCCTCACCAAGGAAGGCCCTAGCTAGGCCCATGGGCCCGTGCCTCTTCAAAAGCCTGCAGTGCTACAGGAAAAACTCTGCTTTAGTTGCAATAAGAATGCAAGCAGTGTTTCTCCTGATGGCAGTGTAACTTCAGGTAAGAGGTCTTAGATGGAAGAAGAAGCCTAGTGTTTGTCCTCTGGGCAGCTCAGTCTAAAGAATGAGTTCGACTTCCACGGCATGTTGGAACTTGCTAGAACGGTGCTCGTGAACTTGTGCGAGTGCTGTGAATCAAGATATGACAAGAAAGAGTGTAGTGTGTTGCCCATGACTCAGCAGACACAGAGGAACTCCGAGGGACCAATGGGCCTCGTTGTTGCTCAGCAGGCCTACAGGGGTGTGGAGATACTCAGGGATCTTGGAACAAAAATGATGCTCACCCGAGAGGCCTAGGAGTCCTGAAAAGGGTACTTCCTTTAAAGTAAAGGAGAACAGCGACTAAGAACTAACGGAAAGAGCTGAATGCCTCCCTTTCTGCAGGGCTACTCAGGGCCTTACCTCGAGGCAAGGACTCACGTTGAGATTCCCTTTAGCTCTAGAGCATGGCAAGGTGAGCCCCACCCCGGCCAAAGAAGCTCCGTGTGTAGCCAGAGAAAACTCATTTTCTTCCCACACCAATGTAGAGGGACCAGAGGCCTGTCAACAGCAGAGAATTTCAGGGAGCTTCACGGCGGCAAGAATGGAGCTTTCCAAACGGAAAGCAAGGCTAGTACCATCATGCCCCCATTTCCATGGGCACAGGCAGCATACATCTCTGTGGTTTTTAACAAGTCAAATGAGACACAGAGTACACACTGTTTTCCTCCCTTAATCAACTTCTCGAGGCAGGGTGTTCTGCATCTAGTGAACGGCCTCACCAAGGAAAGCCCAAGCTAGGCCTCTGGGCCCGTGCCTCTTCAAAAGTCTGCAGTGCTTCAGGAAAAACTGTGCTTTAGTTGCAATAGGAAGGCAAGTCGTCTTCTTCCTGGAGGCAGGGTGACTTCAGGTAGGAGGTCCTGGATGGAAGGAGAAGCCTAGTGTTTTTCTCTGTGCAGCTCAGACCAGGGAATGAGTGCGACTTCCACGGCATGTAGGAACTTGCTAGAACGGTGCTCGTGAACCTGTATGAGTGCTGGCTTACTCAAGATGTCCCAATAAGAGTGCACTGTGTTGCCCTACACTCGGCATACACACTGTGAGTCGGAAAGCTACGGGCCTGGATATTGCTTAGAAGGGCCAGGGGAGCCTGAGGGTACTTGCTGTTCTTGCAGGGAATAGGGTTTCCAGGCGAGGCAGCTAGGAGTCCTGAAAAGCGTACTGGCGTTAAAATGCTGCAGAGCGGCGACTACGGCCTCATGGAAACGGCTACACACCTCCGCTTCTGCATAGCATTTCAGGGCCTTACCTCGAGGCAAGTTCTCCCGTTGCTTGCACTGTGAGCGACACAGCATGTTAGGATGCTGTATTTCTCCTTGAATAGAGTGACTTCAGGAAAGAGGTCCTCGATAAATTCTAAGAAGAGTGTGTTCTCAGGGCAGCTCAGACGAGGGCAATCTCGAAAACTTGCAGGACATGTTGGACTGCCTAGAAATGTGGTTCTGGTGCTGTTCGACTGCTCTGGAAATATAGCTCTACTGAAGTAACGTACAGTGTGTTGCCAGAGACTCGGCAGACACAGAGGGCCTCCGAGGGTCGTATGGGAATCAATGCTGCTCAGCAGGCCCACAGGGGTGTGGAGGGCGTCAGTGATCTTGGAACAAAAATGATGCTCACCCGAAGGGCCTAGGAGTCCTGAAAAGGGTGCTTCCTTTAACATAAAGCGGAACCTCCACTAAGAGCTCATGGAAAGAGCTGCATGCCTCCCTTTCTGCAGGGCTACTCAGGGCCTTACCTCGAGGCAAGGACTCACGTTGAGATTCCCTTTAGCTCTAGAGCATGGCAAGGTGAGCCCCAACCGGGCCAATGAAGCTCCGTGTGTAGCCAGAGAAATCTCATTTTCTTCCCACACCCATGCCTACAGTGGCCAGAGAGCTGTTAACAGCAGAGAATTTCAGGGAGCTTCACGGCAGCAAGAATGGGGCTTTCCAAATGGAAAGCAAGGCTAGTACCATCATGCCCCCATTACCATGGGCACAGGCGGCATACATCTCTGTGGTTTCTAACAAGTCAAAAGAACCACAGGGTACACACTGGTTGCTTCCCTGAATCAACTTCTCGAGGCAGGGTGTTCTGCGTCTTGTGAACGGCCTCACCAAGGAAGGCCCTAGCTAGGCCCATGGGCCCGTGCCTCTTCAAAAGCCTGCAGTGCTACAGGAAAAACTCTGCTTTAGTTGCAATAAGAATGCAAGCAGTGTTTCTCCTGATGGCAGTGTAACTTCAGGTAAGAGGTCTTAGATGGAAGAAGAAGCCTAGTGTTTGTCCTCTGGGCAGCTCAGTCTAAAGAATGAGTTCGACTTCCACGGCATGTTGGAACTTGCTAGAACGGTGCTCGTGAACTTGTGCGAGTGCTGTGAATCAAGATATGACAAGAAAGAGTGCAGTGTGTTGCCCATGACTCAGCAGACACAGAGGAACTCCGAGGGACCAATGGGCCTCGTTGTTGCTCAGCAGGCCTACAGGGGTGTGGAGATACTCAGGGATCTTGGAACAAAAATGATGCTCACCCGAGAGGCCTAGGAGTCCTGAAAAGGGTACTTCCTTTAAAGTAAAGGAGAACAGCGACTAAGAACTAACGGAAAGAGCTGAATGCCTCCCTTTCTGCAGGGCTACTCAGGGCCTTACCTCGAGGCAAGGACTCACGTTGAGATTCCCTTTAGCTCTAGAGCATGGCAAGGTGAGCCCCACCCCGGCCAAAGAAGCTCCGTGTGTAGCCAGAGAAAACTCATTTTCTTCCCACACCAATGTAGAGGGACCAGAGGCCTGTCAACAGCAGAGAATTTCAGGGAGCTTCACGGCGGCAAGAATGGAGCTTTCCAAACGGAAAGCAAGGCTAGTACCATCATGCCCCCATTTCCATGGGCACAGGCAGCATACATCTCTGTGGTTTTTAACAAGTCAAATGAGACACAGAGTACACACTGTTTTCCTCCCTTAATCAACTTCTCGAGGCAGGGTGTTCTGCATCTAGTGAACGGCCTCACCAAGGAAAGCCCAAGCTAGGCCTCTGGGCCCGTGCCTCTTCAAAAGTCTGCAGTGCTTCAGGAAAAACTGTGCTTTAGTTGCAATAGGAAGGCAAGTCGTCTTCTTCCTGGAGGCAGGGTGACTTCAGGTAGGAGGTCCTGGATGGAAGGAGAAGCCTAGTGTTTTTCTCTGTGCAGCTCAGACCAGGGAATGAGTGCGACTTCCACGGCATGTAGGAACTTGCTAGAACGGTGCTCGTGAACCTGTATGAGTGCTGGCTTACTCAAGATGTCCCAATAAGAGTGCACTG
Source organism: Balaenoptera borealis (assembly GCF_965194805.1). Lineage (NCBI taxonomy): Eukaryota > Metazoa > Chordata > Mammalia > Artiodactyla > Balaenopteridae > Balaenoptera > Balaenoptera borealis. The sequence goes on along the minus strand of NW_028122811.1, from coordinate 26,071 downwards.
TGTTGCCCTACACTCGGCATACACACTGTGAGTCGGAAAGCTACGGGCCTGGATATTGCTTAGAAGGGCCAGGGGAGCCTGAGGGTACTTGCTGTTCTTGCAGGGAATAGGGTTTCCAGGCGAGGCAGCTAGGAGTCCTGAAAAGCGTACTGGCGTTAAAATGCTGCAGAGCGGCGACTACGGCCTCATGGAAACGGCTACACACCTCCGCTTCTGCATAGCATTTCAGGGCCTTACCTCGAGGCAAGTTCTCCCGTTGCTTGCACTGTGAGCGACACAGCATGTTAGGATGCTGTATTTCTCCTTGAATAGAGTGACTTCAGGAAAGAGGTCCTCGATAAATTCTAAGAAGAGTGTGTTCTCAGGGCAGCTCAGACGAGGGCAATCTCGAAAACTTGCAGGACATGTTGGACTGCCTAGAAATGTGGTTCTGGTGCTGTTCGACTGCTCTGGAAATATAGCTCTACTGAAGTAACGTACAGTGTGTTGCCAGAGACTCGGCAGACACAGAGGGCCTCCGAGGGTCGTATGGGAATCAATGCTGCTCAGCAGGCCCACAGGGGTGTGGAGGGCGTCAGTGATCTTGGAACAAAAATGATGCTCACCCGAAGGGCCTAGGAGTCCTGAAAAGGGTGCTTCCTTTAACATAAAGCGGAACCTCCACTAAGAGCTCATGGAAAGAGCTGCATGCCTCCCTTTCTGCAGGGCTACTCAGGGCCTTACCTCGAGGCAAGGACTCACGTTGAGATTCCCTTTAGCTCTAGAGCATGGCAAGGTGAGCCCCAACCGGGCCAATGAAGCTCCGTGTGTAGCCAGAGAAATCTCATTTTCTTCCCACACCCATGCCTACAGTGGCCAGAGAGCTGTTAACAGCAGAGAATTTCAGGGAGCTTCACGGCAGCAAGAATGGGGCTTTCCAAATGGAAAGCAAGGCTAGTACCATCATGCCCCCATTACCATGGGCACAGGCGGCATACATCTCTGTGGTTTCTAACAAGTCAAAAGAACCACAGGGTACACACTGGTTGCTTCCCTGAATCAACTTCTCGAGGCAGGGTGTTCTGCGTCTTGTGAACGGCCTCACCAAGGAAGGCCCTAGCTAGGCCCATGGGCCCGTGCCTCTTCAAAAGCCTGCAGTGCTACAGGAAAAACTCTGCTTTAGTTGCAATAAGAATGCAAGCAGTGTTTCTCCTGATGGCAGTGTAACTTCAGGTAAGAGGTCTTAGATGGAAGAAGAAGCCTAGTGTTTTTCCTCTGGGCAGCTCAGTCTAAAGAATGAGTTCGACTTCCACGGCATGTTGGAACTTGCTAGAACGGTGCTCGTGAACTTGTGCGAGTGCTGTGAATCAAGATATGACAAGAAAGAGTGCAGTGTGTTGCCCATGACTCAGCAGACACAGAGGAACTCCGAGGGACCAATGGGCCTCGTTGTTGCTCAGCAGGCCTACAGGGGTGTGGAGATACTCAGGGATCTTGGAACAAAAATGATGCTCACCCGAGAGGCCTAGGAGTCCTGAAAAGGGTACTTCCTTTAAAGTAAAGGAGAACAGCGACTAAGAACTAACGGAAAGAGCTGAATGCCTCCCTTTCTGCAGGGCTACTCAGGGCCTTACCTCGAGGCAAGGACTCACGTTGAGATTCCCTTTAGCTCTAGAGCATGGCAAGGTGAGCCCCACCCCGGCCAAAGAAGCTCCGTGTGTAGCCAGAGAAAACTCATTTTCTTCCCACACCAATGTAGAGGGACCAGAGGCCTGTCAACAGCAGAGAATTTCAGGGAGCTTCACGGCGGCAAGAATGGAGCTTTCCAAACGGAAAGCAAGGCTAGTACCATCATGCCCCCATTTCCATGGGCACAGGCAGCATACATCTCTGTGGTTTTTAACAAGTCAAATGAGACACAGAGTACACACTGTTTTCCTCCCTTAATCAACTTCTCGAGGCAGGGTGTTCTGCATCTAGTGAACGGCCTCACCAAGGAAAGCCCAAGCTAGGCCTCTGGGCCCGTGCCTCTTCAAAAGTCTGCAGTGCTTCAGGAAAAACTGTGCTTTAGTTGCAATAGGAAGGCAAGTCGTCTTCTTCCTGGAGGCAGGGTGACTTCAGGTAGGAGGTCCTGGATGGAAGGAGAAGCCTAGTGTTTTTCTCTGTGCAGCTCAGACCAGGGAATGAGTGCGACTTCCACGGCATGTAGGAACTTGCTAGAACGGTGCTCGTGAACCTGTATGAGTGCTGGCTTACTCAAGATGTCCCAATAAGAGTGCACTGTGTTGCCCTACACTCGGCATACACACTGTGAGTCGGAAAGCTACGGGCCTGGATATTGCTTAGAAGGGCCAGGGGAGCCTGAGGGTACTTGCTGTTCTTGCAGGGAATAGGGTTTCCAGGCGAGGCAGCTAGGAGTCCTGAAAAGCGTACTGGCGTTAAAATGCTGCAGAGCGGCGACTACGGCCTCATGGAAACGGCTACACACCTCCGCTTCTGCATAGCATTTCAGGGCCTTACCTCGAGGCAAGTTCTCCCGTTGCTTGCACTGTGAGCGACACAGCATGTTAGGATGCTGTATTTCTCCTTGAATAGAGTGACTTCAGGAAAGAGGTCCTCGATAAATTCTAAGAAGAGTGTGTTCTCAGGGCAGCTCAGACGAGGGCAATCTCGAAAACTTGCAGGACATGTTGGACTGCCTAGAAATGTGGTTCTGGTGCTGTTCGACTGCTCTGGAAATATAGCTCTACTGAAGTAACGTACAGTGTGTTGCCAGAGACTCGGCAGACACAGAGGGCCTCCGAGGGTCGTATGGGAATCAATGCTGCTCAGCAGGCCCACAGGGGTGTGGAGGGCGTCAGTGATCTTGGAACAAAAATGATGCTCACCCGAAGGGCCTAGGAGTCCTGAAAAGGGTGCTTCCTTTAACATAAAGCGGAACCTCCACTAAGAGCTCATGGAAAGAGCTGCATGCCTCCCTTTCTGCAGGGCTACTCAGGGCCTTACCTCGAGGCAAGGACTCACGTTGAGATTCCCTTTAGCTCTAGAGCATGGCAAGGTGAGCCCCAACCGGGCCAATGAAGCTCCGTGTGTAGCCAGAGAAAACTCATTTTCTTCCCACACCCATGCCTACAGTGGCCAGAGAGCTGTTAACAGCAGAGAATTTCAGGGAGCTTCACGGCAGCAAGAATGGGGCTTTCCAAATGGAAAGCAAGGCTAGTACCATCATGCCCCCATTACCATGGGCACAGGCGGCATACATCTCTGTGGTTTCTAACAAGTCAAAAGAACCACAGGGTACACACTGGTTGCTTCCCTGAATCAACTTCTCGAGGCAGGGTGTTCTGCGTCTTGTGAACGGCCTCACCAAGGAAGGCCCTAGCTAGGCCCATGGGCCCGTGCCTCTTCAAAAGCCTGCAGTGCTACAGGAAAAACTCTGCTTTAGTTGCAATAAGAATGCAAGCAGTGTTTCTCCTGATGGCAGTGTAACTTCAGGTAAGAGGTCTTAGATGGAAGAAGAAGCCTAGTGTTTGTCCTCTGGGCAGCTCAGTCTAAAGAATGAGTTCGACTTCCACGGCATGTTGGAACTTGCTAGAACGGTGCTCGTGAACTTGTGCGAGTGCTGTGAATCAAGATATGACAAGAAAGAGTGCAGTGTGTTGCCCATGACTCAGCAGACACAGAGGAACTCCGAGGGACCAATGGGCCTCGTTGTTGCTCAGCAGGCCTACAGGGGTGTGGAGATACTCAGGGATCTTGGAACAAAAATGATGCTCACCCGAGAGGCCTAGGAGTCCTGAAAAGGGTACTTCCTTTAAAGTAAAGGAGAACAGCGACTAAGAACTAACGGAAAGAGCTGAATGCCTCCCTTTCTGCAGGGCTACTCAGGGCCTTACCTCGAGGCAAGGACTCACGTTGAGATTCCCTTTAGCTCTAGAGCATGGCAAGGTGAGCCCCACCCCGGCCAAAGAAGCTCCGTGTGTAGCCAGAGAAAACTCATTTTCTTCCCACACCAATGTAGAGGGACCAGAGGCCTGTCAACAGCAGAGAATTTCAGGGAGCTTCACGGCGGCAAGAATGGAGCTTTCCAAACGGAAAGCAAGGCTAGTACCATCATGCCCCCATTTCCATGGGCACAGGCAGCATACATCTCTGTGGTTTTTAACAAGTCAAATGAGACACAGAGTACACACTGTTTTCCTCCCTTAATCAACTTCTCGAGGCAGGGTGTTCTGCATCTAGTGAACGGCCTCACCAAGGAAAGCCCAAGCTAGGCCTCTGGGCCCGTGCCTCTTCAAAAGTCTGCAGTGCTTCAGGAAAAACTGTGCTTTAGTTGCAATAGGAAGGCAAGTCGTCTTCTTCCTGGAGGCAGGGTGACTTCAGGTAGGAGGTCCTGGATGGAAGGAGAAGCCTAGTGTTTTTCTCTGTGCAGCTCAGACCAGGGAATGAGTGCGACTTCCACGGCATGTAGGAACTTGCTAGAACGGTGCTCGTGAACCTGTATGAGTGCTGGCTTACTCAAGATGTCCCAATAAGAGTGCACTGTGTTGCCCTACACTCGGCATACACACTGTGAGTCGGAAAGCTACGGGCCTGGATATTGCTTAGAAGGGCCAGGGGAGCCTGAGGGTACTTGCTGTTCTTGCAGGGAATAGGGTTTCCAGGCGAGGCAGCTAGGAGTCCTGAAAAGCGTACTGGCGTTAAAATGCTGCAGAGCGGCGACTACGGCCTCATGGAAACGGCTACACACCTCCGCTTCTGCATAGCATTTCAGGGCCTTACCTCGAGGCAAGTTCTCCCGTTGCTTGCACTGTGAGCGACACAGCATGTTAGGATGCTGTATTTCTCCTTGAATAGAGTGACTTCAGGAAAGAGGTCCTCGATAAATTCTAAGAAGAGTGTGTTCTCAGGGCAGCTCAGACGAGGGCAATCTCGAAAACTTGCAGGACATGTTGGACTGCCTAGAAATGTGGTTCTGGTGCTGTTCGACTGCTCTGGAAATATAGCTCTACTGAAGTAACGTACAGTGTGTTGCCAGAGACTCGGCAGACACAGAGGGCCTCCGAGGGTCGTATGGGAATCAATGCTGCTCAGCAGGCCCACAGGGGTGTGGAGGGCGTCAGTGATCTTGGAACAAAAATGATGCTCACCCGAAGGGCCTAGGAGTCCTGAAAAGGGTGCTTCCTTTAACATAAAGCGGAACCTCCACTAAGAGCTCATGGAAAGAGCTGCATGCCTCCCTTTCTGCAGGGCTACTCAGGGCCTTACCTCGAGGCAAGGACTCACGTTGAGATTCCCTTTAGCTCTAGAGCATGGCAAGGTGAGCCCCAACCGGGCCAATGAAGCTCCGTGTGTAGCCAGAGAAAACTCATTTTCTTCCCACACCCATGCCTACAGTGGCCAGAGAGCTGTTAACAGCAGAGAATTTCAGGGAGCTTCACGGCAGCAAGAATGGGGCTTTCCAAATGGAAAGCAAGGCTAGTACCATCATGCCCCCATTACCATGGGCACAGGCGGCATACATCTCTGTGGTTTCTAACAAGTCAAAAGAACCACAGGGTACACACTGGTTGCTTCCCTGAATCAACTTCTCGAGGCAGGGTGTTCTGCGTCTTGTGAACGGCCTCACCAAGGAAGGCCCTAGCTAGGCCCATGGGCCCGTGCCTCTTCAAAAGCCTGCAGTGCTACAGGAAAAACTCTGCTTTAGTTGCAATAAGAATGCAAGCAGTGTTTCTCCTGATGGCAGTGTAACTTCAGGTAAGAGGTCTTAGATGGAAGAAGAAGCCTAGTGTTTGTCCTCTGGGCAGCTCAGTCTAAAGAATGAGTTCGACTTCCACGGCATGTTGGAACTTGCTAGAACGGTGCTCGTGAACTTGTGCGAGTGCTGTGAATCAAGATATGACAAGAAAGAGTGCAGTGTGTTGCCCATGACTCAGCAGACACAGAGGAACTCCGAGGGACCAATGGGCCTCGTTGTTGCTCAGCAGGCCTACAGGGGTGTGGAGATACTCAGGGATCTTGGAACAAAAATGATGCTCACCCGAGAGGCCTAGGAGTCCTGAAAAGGGTACTTCCTTTAAAGTAAAGGAGAACAGCGACTAAGAACTAACGGAAAGAGCTGAATGCCTCCCTTTCTGCAGGGCTACTCAGGGCCTTACCTCGAGGCAAGGACTCACGTTGAGATTCCCTTTAGCTCTAGAGCATGGCAAGGTGAGCCCCACCCCGGCCAAAGAAGCTCCGTGTGTAGCCAGAGAAAACTCATTTTCTTCCCACACCAATGTAGAGGGACCAGAGGCCTGTCAACAGCAGAGAATTTCAGGGAGCTTCACGGCGGCAAGAATGGAGCTTTCCAAACGGAAAGCAAGGCTAGTACCATCATGCCCCCATTTCCATGGGCACAGGCAGCATACATCTCTGTGGTTTTTAACAAGTCAAATGAGACACAGAGTACACACTGTTTTCCTCCCTTAATCAACTTCTCGAGGCAGGGTGTTCTGCATCTAGTGAACGGCCTCACCAAGGAAAGCCCAAGCTAGGCCTCTGGGCCCGTGCCTCTTCAAAAGTCTGCAGTGCTTCAGGAAAAACTGTGCTTTAGTTGCAATAGGAAGGCAAGTCGTCTTCTTCCTGGAGGCAGGGTGACTTCAGGTAGGAGGTCCTGGATGGAAGGAGAAGCCTAGTGTTTTTCTCTGTGCAGCTCAGACCAGGGAATGAGTGCGACTTCCACGGCATGTAGGAACTTGCTAGAACGGTGCTCGTGAACCTGTATGAGTGCTGGCTTACTCAAGATGTCCCAATAAGAGTGCACTGTGTTGCCCTACACTCGGCATACACACTGTGAGTCGGAAAGCTACGGGCCTGGATATTGCTTAGAAGGGCCAGGGGAGCCTGAGGGTACTTGCTGTTCTTGCAGGGAATAGGGTTTCCAGGCGAGGCAGCTAGGAGTCCTGAAAAGCGTACTGGCGTTAAAATGCTGCAGAGCGGCGACTACGGCCTCATGGAAACGGCTACACACCTCCGCTTCTGCATAGCATTTCAGGGCCTTACCTCGAGGCAAGTTCTCCCGTTGCTTGCACTGTGAGCGACACAGCATGTTAGGATGCTGTATTTCTCCTTGAATAGAGTGACTTCAGGAAAGAGGTCCTCGATAAATTCTAAGAAGAGTGTGTTCTCAGGGCAGCTCAGACGAGGGCAATCTCGAAAACTTGCAGGACATGTTGGACTGCCTAGAAATGTGGTTCTGGTGCTGTTCGACTGCTCTGGAAATATAGCTCTACTGAAGTAACGTACAGTGTGTTGCCAGAGACTCGGCAGACACAGAGGGCCTCCGAGGGTCGTATGGGAATCAATGCTGCTCAGCAGGCCCACAGGGGTGTGGAGGGCGTCAGTGATCTTGGAACAAAAATGATGCTCACCCGAAGGGCCTAGGAGTCCTGAAAAGGGTGCTTCCTTTAACATAAAGCGGAACCTCCACTAAGAGCTCATGGAAAGAGCTGCATGCCTCCCTTTCTGCAGGGCTACTCAGGGCCTTACCTCGAGGCAAGGACTCACGTTGAGATTCCCTTTAGCTCTAGAGCATGGCAAGGTGAGCCCCAACCGGGCCAATGAAGCTCCGTGTGTAGCCAGAGAAAACTCATTTTCTTCCCACACCCATGCCTACAGTGGCCAGAGAGCTGTTAACAGCAGAGAATTTCAGGGAGCTTCACGGCAGCAAGAATGGGGCTTTCCAAATGGAAAGCAAGGCTAGTACCATCATGCCCCCATTACCATGGGCACAGGCGGCATACATCTCTGTGGTTTCTAACAAGTCAAAAGAACCACAGGGTACACACTGGTTGCTTCCCTGAATCAACTTCTCGAGGCAGGGTGTTCTGCGTCTTGTGAACGGCCTCACCAAGGAAGGCCCTAGCTAGGCCCATGGGCCCGTGCCTCTTCAAAAGCCTGCAGTGCTACAGGAAAAACTCTGCTTTAGTTGCAATAAGAATGCAAGCAGTGTTTCTCCTGATGGCAGTGTAACTTCAGGTAAGAGGTCTTAGATGGAAGAAGAAGCCTAGTGTTTTTCCTCTGGGCAGCTCAGTCTAAAGAATGAGTTCGACTTCCACGGCATGTTGGAACTTGCTAGAACGGTGCTCGTGAACTTGTGCGAGTGCTGTGAATCAAGATATGACAAGAAAGAGTGCAGTGTGTTGCCCATGACTCAGCAGACACAGAGGAACTCCGAGGGACCAATGGGCCTCGTTGTTGCTCAGCAGGCCTACAGGGGTGTGGAGATACTCAGGGATCTTGGAACAAAAATGATGCTCACCCGAGAGGCCTAGGAGTCCTGAAAAGGGTACTTCCTTTAAAGTAAAGGAGAACAGCGACTAAGAACTAACGGAAAGAGCTGAATGCCTCCCTTTCTGCAGGGCTACTCAGGGCCTTACCTCGAGGCAAGGACTCACGTTGAGATTCCCTTTAGCTCTAGAGCATGGCAAGGTGAGCCCCACCCCGGCCAAAGAAGCTCCGTGTGTAGCCAGAGAAAACTCATTTTCTTCCCACACCAATGTAGAGGGACCAGAGGCCTGTCAACAGCAGAGAATTTCAGGGAGCTTCACGGCGGCAAGAATGGAGCTTTCCAAACGGAAAGCAAGGCTAGTACCATCATGCCCCCATTTCCATGGGCACAGGCAGCATACATCTCTGTGGTTTTTAACAAGTCAAATGAGACACAGAGTACACACTGTTTTCCTCCCTTAATCAACTTCTCGAGGCAGGGTGTTCTGCATCTAGTGAACGGCCTCACCAAGGAAAGCCCAAGCTAGGCCTCTGGGCCCGTGCCTCTTCAAAAGTCTGCAGTGCTTCAGGAAAAACTGTGCTTTAGTTGCAATAGGAAGGCAAGTCGTCTTCTTCCTGGAGGCAGGGTGACTTCAGGTAGGAGGTCCTGGATGGAAGGAGAAGCCTAGTGTTTTTCTCTGTGCAGCTCAGACCAGGGAATGAGTGCGACTTCCACGGCATGTAGGAACTTGCTAGAACGGTGCTCGTGAACCTGTATGAGTGCTGGCTTACTCAAGATGTCCCAATAAGAGTGCACTGTGTTGCCCTACACTCGGCATACACACTGTGAGTCGGAAAGCTACGGGCCTGGATATTGCTTAGAAGGGCCAGGGGAGCCTGAGGGTACTTGCTGTTCTTGCAGGGAATAGGGTTTCCAGGCGAGGCAGCTAGGAGTCCTGAAAAGCGTACTGGCGTTAAAATGCTGCAGAGCGGCGACTACGGCCTCATGGAAACGGCTACACACCTCCGCTTCTGCATAGCATTTCAGGGCCTTACCTCGAGGCAAGTTCTCCCGTTGCTTGCACTGTGAGCGACACAGCATGTTAGGATGCTGTATTTCTCCTTGAATAGAGTGACTTCAGGAAAGAGGTCCTCGATAAATTCTAAGAAGAGTGTGTTCTCAGGGCAGCTCAGACGAGGGCAATCTCGAAAACTTGCAGGACATGTTGGACTGCCTAGAAATGTGGTTCTGGTGCTGTTCGACTGCTCTGGAAATATAGCTCTACTGAAGTAACGTACAGTGTGTTGCCAGAGACTCGGCAGACACAGAGGGCCTCCGAGGGTCGTATGGGAATCAATGCTGCTCAGCAGGCCCACAGGGGTGTGGAGGGCGTCAGTGATCTTGGAACAAAAATGATGCTCACCCGAAGGGCCTAGGAGTCCTGAAAAGGGTGCTTCCTTTAACATAAAGCGGAACCTCCACTAAGAGCTCATGGAAAGAGCTGCATGCCTCCCTTTCTGCAGGGCTACTCAGGGCCTTACCTCGAGGCAAGGACTCACGTTGAGATTCCCTTTAGCTCTAGAGCATGGCAAGGTGAGCCCCAACCGGGCCAATGAAGCTCCGTGTGTAGCCAGAGAAATCTCATTTTCTTCCCACACCCATGCCTACAGTGGCCAGAGAGCTGTTAACAGCAGAGAATTTCAGGGAGCTTCACGGCAGCAAGAATGGGGCTTTCCAAATGGAAAGCAAGGCTAGTACCATCATGCCCCCATTACCATGGGCACAGGCGGCATACATCTCTGTGGTTTCTAACAAGTCAAAAGAACCACAGGGTACACACTGGTTGCTTCCCTGAATCAACTTCTCGAGGCAGGGTGTTCTGCGTCTTGTGAACGGCCTCACCAAGGAAGGCCCTAGCTAGGCCCATGGGCCCGTGCCTCTTCAAAAGCCTGCAGTGCTACAGGAAAAACTCTGCTTTAGTTGCAATAAGAATGCAAGCAGTGTTTCTCCTGATGGCAGTGTAACTTCAGGTAAGAGGTCTTAGATGGAAGAAGAAGCCTAGTGTTTTTCCTCTGGGCAGCTCAGTCTAAAGAATGAGTTCGACTTCCACGGCATGTTGGAACTTGCTAGAACGGTGCTCGTGAACTTGTGCGAGTGCTGTGAATCAAGATATGACAAGAAAGAGTGCAGTGTGTTGCCCATGACTCAGCAGACACAGAGGAACTCCGAGGGACCAATGGGCCTCGTTGTTGCTCAGCAGGCCTACAGGGGTGTGGAGATACTCAGGGATCTTGGAACAAAAATGATGCTCACCCGAGAGGCCTAGGAGTCCTGAAAAGGGTACTTCCTTTAAAGTAAAGGAGAACAGCGACTAAGAACTAACGGAAAGAGCTGAATGCCTCCCTTTCTGCAGGGCTACTCAGGGCCTTACCTCGAGGCAAGGACTCACGTTGAGATTCCCTTTAGCTCTAGAGCATGGCAAGGTGAGCCCCACCCCGGCCAAAGAAGCTCCGTGTGTAGCCAGAGAAAACTCATTTTCTTCCCACACCAATGTAGAGGGACCAGAGGCCTGTCAACAGCAGAGAATTTCAGGGAGCTTCACGGCGGCAAGAATGGAGCTTTCCAAACGGAAAGCAAGGCTAGTACCATCATGCCCCCATTTCCATGGGCACAGGCAGCATACATCTCTGTGGTTTTTAACAAGTCAAATGAGACACAGAGTACACACTGTTTTCCTCCCTTAATCAACTTCTCGAGGCAGGGTGTTCTGCATCTAGTGAACGGCCTCACCAAGGAAAGCCCAAGCTAGGCCTCTGGGCCCGTGCCTCTTCAAAAGTCTGCAGTGCTTCAGGAAAAACTGTGCTTTAGTTGCAATAGGAAGGCAAGTCGTCTTCTTCCTGGAGGCAGGGTGGCTTCAGGTAGGAGGTCCTGGATGGAAGGAGAAGCCTAGTGTTTTTCTCTGTGCAGCTCAGACCAGGGAATGAGTGCGACTTCCACGGCATGTAGGAACTTGCTAGAACGGTGCTCGTGAACCTGTATGAGTGCTGGCTTACTCAAGATGTCCCAATAAGAGTGCACTGTGTTGCCCTACACTCGGCATACACACTGTGAGTCGGAAAGCTACGGGCCTGGATATTGCTTAGAAGGGCCAGGGGAGCCTGAGGGTACTTGCTGTTCTTGCAGGGAATAGGGTTTCCAGGCGAGGCAGCTAGGAGTCCTGAAAAGCGTACTGGCGTTAAAATGCTGCAGAGCGGCGACTACGGCCTCATGGAAACGGCTACACACCTCCGCTTCTGCATAGCATTTCAGGGCCTTACCTCGAGGCAAGTTCTCCCGTTGCTTGCACTGTGAGCGACACAGCATGTTAGGATGCTGTATTTCTCCTTGAATAGAGTGACTTCAGGAAAGAGGTCCTCGATAAATTCTAAGAAGAGTGTGTTCTCAGGGCAGCTCAGACGAGGGCAATCTCGAAAACTTGCAGGACATGTTGGACTGCCTAGAAATGTGGTTCTGGTGCTGTTCGACTGCTCTGGAAATATAGCTCTACTGAAGTAACGTACAGTGTGTTGCCAGAGACTCGGCAGACACAGAGGGCCTCCGAGGGTCGTATGGGAATCAATGCTGCTCAGCAGGCCCACAGGGGTGTGGAGGGCGTCAGTGATCTTGGAACAAAAATGATGCTCACCCGAAGGGCCTAGGAGTCCTGAAAAGGGTGCTTCCTTTAACATAAAGCGGAACCTCCACTAAGAGCTCATGGAAAGAGCTGCATGCCTCCCTTTCTGCAGGGCTACTCAGGGCCTTACCTCGAGGCAAGGACTCACGTTGAGATTCCCTTTAGCTCTAGAGCATGGCAAGGTGAGCCCCAACCGGGCCAATGAAGCTCCGTGTGTAGCCAGAGAAATCTCATTTTCTTCCCACACCCATGCCTACAGTGGCCAGAGAGCTGTTAACAGCAGAGAATTTCAGGGAGCTTCACGGCAGCAAGAATGGGGCTTTCCAAATGGAAAGCAAGGCTAGTACCATCATGCCCCCATTACCATGGGCACAGGCGGCATACATCTCTGTGGTTTCTAACAAGTCAAAAGAACCACAGGGTACACACTGGTTGCTTCCCTGAATCAACTTCTCGAGGCAGGGTGTTCTGCGTCTTGTGAACGGCCTCACCAAGGAAGGCCCTAGCTAGGCCCATGGGCCCGTGCCTCTTCAAAAGCCTGCAGTGCTACAGGAAAAACTCTGCTTTAGTTGCAATAAGAATGCAAGCAGTGTTTCTCCTGATGGCAGTGTAACTTCAGGTAAGAGGTCTTAGATGGAAGAAGAAGCCTAGTGTTTTTCCTCTGGGCAGCTCAGTCTAAAGAATGAGTTCGACTTCCACGGCATGTTGGAACTTGCTAGAACGGTGCTCGTGAACTTGTGCGAGTGCTGTGAATCAAGATATGACAAGAAAGAGTGCAGTGTGTTGCCCATGACTCAGCAGACACAGAGGAACTCCGAGGGACCAATGGGCCTCGTTGTTGCTCAGCAGGCCTACAGGGGTGTGGAGATACTCAGGGATCTTGGAACAAAAATGATGCTCACCCGAGAGGCCTAGGAGTCCTGAAAAGGGTACTTCCTTTAAAGTAAAGGAGAACAGCGACTAAGAACTAACGGAAAGAGCTGAATGCCTCCCTTTCTGCAGGGCTACTCAGGGCCTTACCTCGAGGCAAGGACTCACGTTGAGATTCCCTTTAGCTCTAGAGCATGGCAAGGTGAGCCCCACCCCGGCCAAAGAAGCTCCGTGTGTAGCCAGAGAAAACTCATTTTCTTCCCACACCAATGTAGAGGGACCAGAGGCCTGTCAACAGCAGAGAATTTCAGGGAGCTTCACGGCGGCAAGAATGGAGCTTTCCAAACGGAAAGCAAGGCTAGTACCATCATGCCCCCATTTCCATGGGCACAGGCAGCATACATCTCTGTGGTTTTTAACAAGTCAAATGAGACACAGAGTACACACTGTTTTCCTCCCTTAATCAACTTCTCGAGGCAGGGTGTTCTGCATCTAGTGAACGGCCTCACCAAGGAAAGCCCAAGCTAGGCCTCTGGGCCCGTGCCTCTTCAAAAGTCTGCAGTGCTTCAGGAAAAACTGTGCTTTAGTTGCAATAGGAAGGCAAGTCGTCTTCTTCCTGGAGGCAGGGTGGCTTCAGGTAGGAGGTCCTGGATGGAAGGAGAAGCCTAGTGTTTTTCTCTGTGCAGCTCAGACCAGGGAATGAGTGCGACTTCCACGGCATGTAGGAACTTGCTAGAACGGTGCTCGTGAACCTGTATGAGTGCTGGCTTACTCAAGATGTCCCAATAAGAGTGCACTGTGTTGCCCTACACTCGGCATACACACTGTGAGTCGGAAAGCTACGGGCCTGGATATTGCTTAGAAGGGCCAGGGGAGCCTGAGGGTACTTGCTGTTCTTGCAGGGAATAGGGTTTCCAGGCGAGGCAGCTAGGAGTCCTGAAAAGCGTACTGGCGTTAAAATGCTGCAGAGCGGCGACTACGGCCTCATGGAAACGGCTACACACCTCCGCTTCTGCATAGCATTTCAGGGCCTTACCTCGAGGCAAGTTCTCCCGTTGCTTGCACTGTGAGCGACACAGCATGTTAGGATGCTGTATTTCTCCTTGAATAGAGTGACTTCAGGAAAGAGGTCCTCGATAAATTCTAAGAAGAGTGTGTTCTCAGGGCAGCTCAGACGAGGGCAATCTCGAAAACTTGCAGGACATGTTGGACTGCCTAGAAATGTGGTTCTGGTGCTGTTCGACTGCTCTGGAAATATAGCTCTACTGAAGTAACGTACAGTGTGTTGCCAGAGACTCGGCAGACACAGAGGGCCTCCGAGGGTCGTATGGGAATCAATGCTGCTCAGCAGGCCCACAGGGGTGTGGAGGGCGTCAGTGATCTTGGAACAAAAATGATGCTCACCCGAAGGGCCTAGGAGTCCTGAAAAGGGTGCTTCCTTTAACATAAAGCGGAACCTCCACTAAGAGCTCATGGAAAGAGCTGCATGCCTCCCTTTCTGCAGGGCTACTCAGGGCCTTACCTCGAGGCAAGGACTCACGTTGAGATTCCCTTTAGCTCTAGAGCATGGCAAGGTGAGCCCCAACCGGGCCAATGAAGCTCCGTGTGTAGCCAGAGAAATCTCATTTTCTTCCCACACCCATGCCTACAGTGGCCAGAGAGCTGTTAACAGCAGAGAATTTCAGGGAGCTTCACGGCAGCAAGAATGGGGCTTTCCAAATGGAAAGCAAGGCTAGTACCATCATGCCCCCATTACCATGGGCACAGGCGGCATACATCTCTGTGGTTTCTAACAAGTCAAAAGAACCACAGGGTACACACTGGTTGCTTCCCTGAATCAACTTCTCGAGGCAGGGTGTTCTGCGTCTTGTGAACGGCCTCACCAAGGAAGGCCCTAGCTAGGCCCATGGGCCCGTGCCTCTTCAAAAGCCTGCAGTGCTACAGGAAAAACTCTGCTTTAGTTGCAATAAGAATGCAAGCAGTGTTTCTCCTGATGGCAGTGTAACTTCAGGTAAGAGGTCTTAGATGGAAGAAGAAGCCTAGTGTTTGTCCTCTGGGCAGCTCAGTCTAAAGAATGAGTTCGACTTCCACGGCATGTTGGAACTTGCTAGAACGGTGCTCGTGAACTTGTGCGAGTGCTGTGAATCAAGATATGACAAGAAAGAGTGCAGTGTGTTGCCCATGACTCAGCAGACACAGAGGAACTCCGAGGGACCAATGGGCCTCGTTGTTGCTCAGCAGGCCTACAGGGGTGTGGAGATACTCAGGGATCTTGGAACAAAAATGATGCTCACCCGAGAGGCCTAGGAGTCCTGAAAAGGGTACTTCCTTTAAAGTAAAGGAGAACAGCGACTAAGAACTAACGGAAAGAGCTGAATGCCTCCCTTTCTGCAGGGCTACTCAGGGCCTTACCTCGAGGCAAGGACTCACGTTGAGATTCCCTTTAGCTCTAGAGCATGGCAAGGTGAGCCCCACCCCGGCCAAAGAAGCTCCGTGTGTAGCCAGAGAAAACTCATTTTCTTCCCACACCAATGTAGAGGGACCAGAGGCCTGTCAACAGCAGAGAATTTCAGGGAGCTTCACGGCGGCAAGAATGGAGCTTTCCAAACGGAAAGCAAGGCTAGTACCATCATGCCCCCATTTCCATGGGCACAGGCAGCATACATCTCTGTGGTTTTTAACAAGTCAAATGAGACACAGAGTACACACTGTTTTCCTCCCTTAATCAACTTCTCGAGGCAGGGTGTTCTGCATCTAGTGAACGGCCTCACCAAGGAAAGCCCAAGCTAGGCCTCTGGGCCCGTGCCTCTTCAAAAGTCTGCAGTGCTTCAGGAAAAACTGTGCTTTAGTTGCAATAGGAAGGCAAGTCGTCTTCTTCCTGGAGGCAGGGTGGCTTCAGGTAGGAGGTCCTGGATGGAAGGAGAAGCCTAGTGTTTTTCTCTGTGCAGCTCAGACCAGGGAATGAGTGCGACTTCCACGGCATGTAGGAACTTGCTAGAACGGTGCTCGTGAACCTGTATGAGTGCTGGCTTACTCAAGATGTCCCAATAAGAGTGCACTGTGTTGCCCTACACTCGGCATACACACTGTGAGTCGGAAAGCTACGGGCCTGGATATTGCTTAGAAGGGCCAGGGGAGCCTGAGGGTACTTGCTGTTCTTGCAGGGAATAGGGTTTCCAGGCGAGGCACCTAGGAGTCCTGAAAAGCGTACTGGCGTTAAAATGCTGCAGAGCGGCGACTACGGCCTCATGGAAACGGCTACACACCTCCGCTTCTGCATAGCATTTCAGGGCCTTACCTCGAGGCAAGTTCTCCCGTTGCTTGCACTGTGAGCGACACAGCATGTTAGGATGCTGTATTTCTCCTTGAATAGAGTGACTTCAGGAAAGAGGTCCTCGATAAATTCTAAGAAGAGTGTGTTCTCAGGGCAGCTCAGACGAGGGCAATCTCGAAAACTTGCAGGACATGTTGGACTGCCTAGAAATGTGGTTCTGGTGCTGTTCGACTGCTCTGGAAATATAGCTCTACTGAAGTAACGTACAGTGTGTTGCCAGAGACTCGGCAGACACAGAGGGCCTCCGAGGGTCGTATGGGAATCAATGCTGCTCAGCAGGCCCACAGGGGTGTGGAGGGCGTCAGTGATCTTGGAACAAAAATGATGCTCACCCGAAGGGCCTAGGAGTCCTGAAAAGGGTGCTTCCTTTAACATAAAGCGGAACCTCCACTAAGAGCTCATGGAAAGAGCTGCATGCCTCCCTTTCTGCAGGGCTACTCAGGGCCTTACCTCGAGGCAAGGACTCACGTTGAGATTCCCTTTAGCTCTAGAGCATGGCAAGGTGAGCCCCAACCGGGCCAATGAAGCTCCGTGTGTAGCCAGAGAAATCTCATTTTCTTCCCACACCCATGCCTACAGTGGCCAGAGAGCTGTTAACAGCAGAGAATTTCAGGGAGCTTCACGGCAGCAAGAATGGGGCTTTCCAAATGGAAAGCAAGGCTAGTACCATCATGCCCCCATTACCATGGGCACAGGCGGCATACATCTCTGTGGTTTCTAACAAGTCAAAAGAACCACAGGGTACACACTGGTTGCTTCCCTGAATCAACTTCTCGAGGCAGGGTGTTCTGCGTCTTGTGAACGGCCTCACCAAGGAAGGCCCTAGCTAGGCCCATGGGCCCGTGCCTCTTCAAAAGCCTGCAGTGCTACAGGAAAAACTCTGCTTTAGTTGCAATAAGAATGCAAGCAGTGTTTCTCCTGATGGCAGTGTAACTTCAGGTAAGAGGTCTTAGATGGAAGAAGAAGCCTAGTGTTTGTCCTCTGGGCAGCTCAGTCTAAAGAATGAGTTCGACTTCCACGGCATGTTGGAACTTGCTAGAACGGTGCTCGTGAACTTGTGCGAGTGCTGTGAATCAAGATATGACAAGAAAGAGTGCAGTGTGTTGCCCATGACTCAGCAGACACAGAGGAACTCCGAGGGACCAATGGGCCTCGTTGTTGCTCAGCAGGCCTACAGGGGTGTGGAGATACTCAGGGATCTTGGAACAAAAATGATGCTCACCCGAGAGGCCTAGGAGTCCTGAAAAGGGTACTTCCTTTAAAGTAAAGGAGAACAGCGACTAAGAACTAACGGAAAGAGCTGAATGCCTCCCTTTCTGCAGGGCTACTCAGGGCCTTACCTCGAGGCAAGGACTCACGTTGAGATTCCCTTTAGCTCTAGAGCATGGCAAGGTGAGCCCCACCCCGGCCAAAGAAGCTCCGTGTGTAGCCAGAGAAAACTCATTTTCTTCCCACACCAATGTAGAGGGACCAGAGGCCTGTCAACAGCAGAGAATTTCAGGGAGCTTCACGGCGGCAAGAATGGAGCTTTCCAAACGGAAAGCAAGGCTAGTACCATCATGCCCCCATTTCCATGGGCACAGGCAGCATACATCTCTGTGGTTTTTAACAAGTCAAATGAGACACAGAGTACACACTGTTTTCCTCCCTTAATCAACTTCTCGAGGCAGGGTGTTCTGCATCTAGTGAACGGCCTCACCAAGGAAAGCCCAAGCTAGGCCTCTGGGCCCGTGCCTCTTCAAAAGTCTGCAGTGCTTCAGGAAAAACTGTGCTTTAGTTGCAATAGGAAGGCAAGTCGTCTTCTTCCTGGAGGCAGGGTGGCTTCAGGTAGGAGGTCCTGGATGGAAGGAGAAGCCTAGTGTTTTTCTCTGTGCAGCTCAGACCAGGGAATGAGTGCGACTTCCACGGCATGTAGGAACTTGCTAGAACGGTGCTCGTGAACCTGTATGAGTGCTGGCTTACTCAAGATGTCCCAATAAGAGTGCACTGTGTTGCCCTACACTCGGCATACACACTGTGAGTCGGAAAGCTACGGGCCTGGATATTGCTTAGAAGGGCCAGGGGAGCCTGAGGGTACTTGCTGTTCTTGCAGGGAATAGGGTTTCCAGGCGAGGCACCTAGGAGTCCTGAAAAGCGTACTGGCGTTAAAATGCTGCAGAGCGGCGACTACGGCCTCATGGAAACGGCTACACACCTCCGCTTCTGCATAGCATTTCAGGGCCTTACCTCGAGGCAAGTTCTCCCGTTGCTTGCACTGTGAGCGACACAGCATGTTAGGATGCTGTATTTCTCCTTGAATAGAGTGACTTCAGGAAAGAGGTCCTCGATAAATTCTAAGAAGAGTGTGTTCTCAGGGCAGCTCAGACGAGGGCAATCTCGAAAACTTGCAGGACATGTTGGACTGCCTAGAAATGTGGTTCTGGTGCTGTTCGACTGCTCTGGAAATATAGCTCTACTGAAGTAACGTACAGTGTGTTGCCAGAGACTCGGCAGACACAGAGGGCCTCCGAGGGTCGTATGGGAATCAATGCTGCTCAGCAGGCCCACAGGGGTGTGGAGGGCGTCAGTGATCTTGGAACAAAAATGATGCTCACCCGAAGGGCCTAGGAGTCCTGAAAAGGGTGCTTCCTTTAACATAAAGCGGAACCTCCACTAAGAGCTCATGGAAAGAGCTGCATGCCTCCCTTTCTGCAGGGCTACTCAGGGCCTTACCTCGAGGCAAGGACTCACGTTGAGATTCCCTTTAGCTCTAGAGCATGGCAAGGTGAGCCCCAACCGGGCCAATGAAGCTCCGTGTGTAGCCAGAGAAATCTCATTTTCTTCCCACACCCATGCCTACAGTGGCCAGAGAGCTGTTAACAGCAGAGAATTTCAGGGAGCTTCACGGCAGCAAGAATGGGGCTTTCCAAATGGAAAGCAAGGCTAGTACCATCATGCCCCCATTACCATGGGCACAGGCGGCATACATCTCTGTGGTTTCTAACAAGTCAAAAGAACCACAGGGTACACACTGGTTGCTTCCCTGAATCAACTTCTCGAGGCAGGGTGTTCTGCGTCTTGTGAACGGCCTCACCAAGGAAGGCCCTAGCTAGGCCCATGGGCCCGTGCCTCTTCAAAAGCCTGCAGTGCTACAGGAAAAACTCTGCTTTAGTTGCAATAAGAATGCAAGCAGTGTTTCTCCTGATGGCAGTGTAACTTCAGGTAAGAGGTCTTAGATGGAAGAAGAAGCCTAGTGTTTGTCCTCTGGGCAGCTCAGTCTAAAGAATGAGTTCGACTTCCACGGCATGTTGGAACTTGCTAGAACGGTGCTCGTGAACTTGTGCGAGTGCTGTGAATCAAGATATGACAAGAAAGAGTGCAGTGTGTTGCCCATGACTCAGCAGACACAGAGGAACTCCGAGGGACCAATGGGCCTCGTTGTTGCTCAGCAGGCCTACAGGGGTGTGGAGATACTCAGGGATCTTGGAACAAAAATGATGCTCACCCGAGAGGCCTAGGAGTCCTGAAAAGGGTACTTCCTTTAAAGTAAAGGAGAACAGCGACTAAGAACTAACGGAAAGAGCTGAATGCCTCCCTTTCTGCAGGGCTACTCAGGGCCTTACCTCGAGGCAAGGACTCACGTTGAGATTCCCTTTAGCTCTAGAGCATGGCAAGGTGAGCCCCACCCCGGCCAAAGAAGCTCCGTGTGTAGCCAGAGAAAACTCATTTTCTTCCCACACCAATGTAGAGGGACCAGAGGCCTGTCAACAGCAGAGAATTTCAGGGAGCTTCACGGCGGCAAGAATGGAGCTTTCCAAACGGAAAGCAAGGCTAGTACCATCATGCCCCCATTTCCATGGGCACAGGCAGCATACATCTCTGTGGTTTTTAACAAGTCAAATGAGACACAGAGTACACACTGTTTTCCTCCCTTAATCAACTTCTCGAGGCAGGGTGTTCTGCATCTAGTGAACGGCCTCACCAAGGAAAGCCCAAGCTAGGCCTCTGGGCCCGTGCCTCTTCAAAAGTCTGCAGTGCTTCAGGAAAAACTGTGCTTTAGTTGCAATAGGAAGGCAAGTCGTCTTCTTCCTGGAGGCAGGGTGACTTCAGGTAGGAGGTCCTGGATGGAAGGAGAAGCCTAGTGTTTTTCTCTGTGCAGCTCAGACCAGGGAATGAGTGCGACTTCCACGGCATGTAGGAACTTGCTAGAACGGTGCTCGTGAACCTGTATGAGTGCTGGCTTACTCAAGATGTCCCAATAAGAGTGCACTGTGTTGCCCTACACTCGGCATACACACTGTGAGTCGGAAAGCTACGGGCCTGGATATTGCTTAGAAGGGCCAGGGGAGCCTGAGGGTACTTGCTGTTCTTGCAGGGAATAGGGTTTCCAGGCGAGGCAGCTAGGAGTCCTGAAAAGCGTACTGGCGTTAAAATGCTGCAGAGCGGCGACTACGGCCTCATGGAAACGGCTACACACCTCCGCTTCTGCATAGCATTTCAGGGCCTTACCTCGAGGCAAGTTCTCCCGTTGCTTGCACTGTGAGCGACACAGCATGTTAGGATGCTGTATTTCTCCTTGAATAGAGTGACTTCAGGAAAGAGGTCCTCGATAAATTCTAAGAAGAGTGTGTTCTCAGGGCAGCTCAGACGAGGGCAATCTCGAAAACTTGCAGGACATGTTGGACTGCCTAGAAATGTGGTTCTGGTGCTGTTCGACTGCTCTGGAAATATAGCTCTACTGAAGTAACGTACAGTGTGTTGCCAGAGACTCGGCAGACACAGAGGGCCTCCGAGGGTCGTATGGGAATCAATGCTGCTCAGCAGGCCCACAGGGGTGTGGAGGGCGTCAGTGATCTTGGAACAAAAATGATGCTCACCCGAAGGGCCTAGGAGTCCTGAAAAGGGTGCTTCCTTTAACATAAAGCGGAACTCCACTAAGAGCTCATGGAAAGAGCTGCATGCCTCCCTTTCTGCAGGGCTACTCAGGGCCTTACCTCGAGGCAAGGACTCACGTTGAGATTCCCTTTAGCTCTAGAGCATGGCAAGGTGAGCCCCAACCGGGCCAATGAAGCTCCGTGTGTAGCCAGAGAAATCTCATTTTCTTCCCACACCCATGCCTACAGTGGCCAGAGAGCTGTTAACAGCAGAGAATTTCAGGGAGCTTCACGGCAGCAAGAATGGGGCTTTCCAAATGGAAAGCAAGGCTAGTACCATCATGCCCCCATTACCATGGGCACAGGCGGCATACATCTCTGTGGTTTCTAACAAGTCAAAAGAACCACAGGGTACACACTGGTTGCTTCCCTGAATCAACTTCTCGAGGCAGGGTGTTCTGCGTCTTGTGAACGGCCTCACCAAGGAAGGCCCTAGCTAGGCCCATGGGCCCGTGCCTCTTCAAAAGCCTGCAGTGCTACAGGAAAAACTCTGCTTTAGTTGCAATAAGAATGCAAGCAGTGTTTCTCCTGATGGCAGTGTAACTTCAGGTAAGAGGTCTTAGATGGAAGAAGAAGCCTAGTGTTTGTCCTCTGGGCAGCTCAGTCTAAAGAATGAGTTCGACTTCCACGGCATGTTGGAACTTGCTAGAACGGTGCTCGTGAACTTGTGCGAGTGCTGTGAATCAAGATATGACAAGAAAGAGTGCAGTGTGTTGCCCATGACTCAGCAGACACAGAGGAACTCCGAGGGACCAATGGGCCTCGTTGTTGCTCAGCAGGCCTACAGGGGTGTGGAGATACTCAGGGATCTTGGAACAAAAATGATGCTCACCCGAGAGGCCTAGGAGTCCTGAAAAGGGTACTTCCTTTAAAGTAAAGGAGAACAGCGACTAAGAACTAACGGAAAGAGCTGAATGCCTCCCTTTCTGCAGGGCTACTCAGGGCCTTACCTCGAGGCAAGGACTCACGTTGAGATTCCCTTTAGCTCTAGAGCATGGCAAGGTGAGCCCCACCCCGGCCAAAGAAGCTCCGTGTGTAGCCAGAGAAAACTCATTTTCTTCCCACACCAATGTAGAGGGACCAGAGGCCTGTCAACAGCAGAGAATTTCAGGGAGCTTCACGGCGGCAAGAATGGAGCTTTCCAAACGGAAAGCAAGGCTAGTACCATCATGCCCCCATTTCCATGGGCACAGGCAGCATACATCTCTGTGGTTTTTAACAAGTCAAATGAGACACAGAGTACACACTGTTTTCCTCCCTTAATCAACTTCTCGAGGCAGGGTGTTCTGCATCTAGTGAACGGCCTCACCAAGGAAAGCCCAAGCTAGGCCTCTGGGCCCGTGCCTCTTCAAAAGTCTGCAGTGCTTCAGGAAAAACTGTGCTTTAGTTGCAATAGGAAGGCAAGTCGTCTTCTTCCTGGAGGCAGGGTGGCTTCAGGTAGGAGGTCCTGGATGGAAGGAGAAGCCTAGTGTTTTTCTCTGTGCAGCTCAGACCAGGGAATGAGTGCGACTTCCACGGCATGTAGGAACTTGCTAGAACGGTGCTCGTGAACCTGTATGAGTGCTGGCTTACTCAAGATGTCCCAATAAGAGTGCACTGTGTTGCCCTACACTCGGCATACACACTGTGAGTCGGAAAGCTACGGGCCTGGATATTGCTTAGAAGGGCCAGGGGAGCCTGAGGGTACTTGCTGTTCTTGCAGGGAATAGGGTTTCCAGGCGAGGCAGCTAGGAGTCCTGAAAAGCGTACTGGCGTTAAAATGCTGCAGAGCGGCGACTACGGCCTCATGGAAACGGCTACACACCTCCGCTTCTGCATAGCATTTCAGGGCCTTACCTCGAGGCAAGTTCTCCCGTTGCTTGCACTGTGAGCGACACAGCATGTTAGGATGCTGTATTTCTCCTTGAATAGAGTGACTTCAGGAAAGAGGTCCTCGATAAATTCTAAGAAGAGTGTGTTCTCAGGGCAGCTCAGACGAGGGCAATCTCGAAAACTTGCAGGACATGTTGGACTGCCTAGAAATGTGGTTCTGGTGCTGTTCGACTGCTCTGGAAATATAGCTCTACTGAAGTAACGTACAGTGTGTTGCCAGAGACTCGGCAGACACAGAGGGCCTCCGAGGGTCGTATGGGAATCAATGCTGCTCAGCAGGCCCACAGGGGTGTGGAGGGCGTCAGTGATCTTGGAACAAAAATGATGCTCACCCGAAGGGCCTAGGAGTCCTGAAAAGGGTGCTTCCTTTAACATAAAGCGGAACCTCCACTAAGAGCTCATGGAAAGAGCTGCATGCCTCCCTTTCTGCAGGGCTACTCAGGGCCTTACCTCGAGGCAAGGACTCACGTTGAGATTCCCTTTAGCTCTAGAGCATGGCAAGGTGAGCCCCAACCGGGCCAATGAAGCTCCGTGTGTAGCCAGAGAAATCTCATTTTCTTCCCACACCCATGCCTACAGTGGCCAGAGAGCTGTTAACAGCAGAGAATTTCAGGGAGCT
The DNA here is from genome assembly GCF_965194805.1 of Balaenoptera borealis. Classification (NCBI taxonomy): domain Eukaryota; kingdom Metazoa; phylum Chordata; class Mammalia; order Artiodactyla; family Balaenopteridae; genus Balaenoptera; species Balaenoptera borealis. The sequence goes on along the minus strand of NW_028122811.1, from coordinate 2,560 downwards.
TCACGGCAGCAAGAATGGGGCTTTCCAAATGGAAAGCAAGGCTAGTACCATCATGCCCCCATTACCATGGGCACAGGCGGCATACATCTCTGTGGTTTCTAACAAGTCAAAAGAACCACAGGGTACACACTGGTTGCTTCCCTGAATCAACTTCTCGAGGCAGGGTGTTCTGCGTCTTGTGAACGGCCTCACCAAGGAAGGCCCTAGCTAGGCCCATGGGCCCGTGCCTCTTCAAAAGCCTGCAGTGCTACAGGAAAAACTCTGCTTTAGTTGCAATAAGAATGCAAGCAGTGTTTCTCCTGATGGCAGTGTAACTTCAGGTAAGAGGTCTTAGATGGAAGAAGAAGCCTAGTGTTTGTCCTCTGGGCAGCTCAGTCTAAAGAATGAGTTCGACTTCCACGGCATGTTGGAACTTGCTAGAACGGTGCTCGTGAACTTGTGCGAGTGCTGTGAATCAAGATATGACAAGAAAGAGTGCAGTGTGTTGCCCATGACTCAGCAGACACAGAGGAACTCCGAGGGACCAATGGGCCTCGTTGTTGCTCAGCAGGCCTACAGGGGTGTGGAGATACTCAGGGATCTTGGAACAAAAATGATGCTCACCCGAGAGGCCTAGGAGTCCTGAAAAGGGTACTTCCTTTAAAGTAAAGGAGAACAGCGACTAAGAACTAACGGAAAGAGCTGAATGCCTCCCTTTCTGCAGGGCTACTCAGGGCCTTACCTCGAGGCAAGGACTCACGTTGAGATTCCCTTTAGCTCTAGAGCATGGCAAGGTGAGCCCCACCCCGGCCAAAGAAGCTCCGTGTGTAGCCAGAGAAAACTCATTTTCTTCCCACACCAATGTAGAGGGACCAGAGGCCTGTCAACAGCAGAGAATTTCAGGGAGCTTCACGGCGGCAAGAATGGAGCTTTCCAAACGGAAAGCAAGGCTAGTACCATCATGCCCCCATTTCCATGGGCACAGGCAGCATACATCTCTGTGGTTTTTAACAAGTCAAATGAGACACAGAGTACACACTGTTTTCCTCCCTTAATCAACTTCTCGAGGCAGGGTGTTCTGCATCTAGTGAACGGCCTCACCAAGGAAAGCCCAAGCTAGGCCTCTGGGCCCGTGCCTCTTCAAAAGTCTGCAGTGCTTCAGGAAAAACTGTGCTTTAGTTGCAATAGGAAGGCAAGTCGTCTTCTTCCTGGAGGCAGGGTGGCTTCAGGTAGGAGGTCCTGGATGGAAGGAGAAGCCTAGTGTTTTTCTCTGTGCAGCTCAGACCAGGGAATGAGTGCGACTTCCACGGCATGTAGGAACTTGCTAGAACGGTGCTCGTGAACCTGTATGAGTGCTGGCTTACTCAAGATGTCCCAATAAGAGTGCACTGTGTTGCCCTACACTCGGCATACACACTGTGAGTCGGAAAGCTACGGGCCTGGATATTGCTTAGAAGGGCCAGGGGAGCCTGAGGGTACTTGCTGTTCTTGCAGGGAATAGGGTTTCCAGGCGAGGCAGCTAGGAGTCCTGAAAAGCGTACTGGCGTTAAAATGCTGCAGAGCGGCGACTACGGCCTCATGGAAACGGCTACACACCTCCGCTTCTGCATAGCATTTCAGGGCCTTACCTCGAGGCAAGTTCTCCCGTTGCTTGCACTGTGAGCGACACAGCATGTTAGGATGCTGTATTTCTCCTTGAATAGAGTGACTTCAGGAAAGAGGTCCTCGATAAATTCTAAGAAGAGTGTGTTCTCAGGGCAGCTCAGACGAGGGCAATCTCGAAAACTTGCAGGACATGTTGGACTGCCTAGAAATGTGGTTCTGGTGCTGTTCGACTGCTCTGGAAATATAGCTCTACTGAAGTAACGTACAGTGTGTTGCCAGAGACTCGGCAGACACAGAGGGCCTCCGAGGGTCGTATGGGAATCAATGCTGCTCAGCAGGCCCACAGGGGTGTGGAGGGCGTCAGTGATCTTGGAACAAAAATGATGCTCACCCGAAGGGCCTAGGAGTCCTGAAAAGGGTGCTTCCTTTAACATAAAGCGGAACCTCCACTAAGAGCTCATGGAAAGAGCTGCATGCCTCCCTTTCTGCAGGGCTACTCAGGGCCTTACCTCGAGGCAAGGACTCACGTTGAGATTCCCTTTAGCTCTAGAGCATGGCAAGGTGAGCCCCAACCGGGCCAATGAAGCTCCGTGTGTAGCCAGAGAAATCTCATTTTCTTCCCACACCCATGCCTACAGTGGCCAGAGAGCTGTTAACAGCAGAGAATTTCAGGGAGCTTCACGGCAGCAAGAATGGGGCTTTCCAAATGGAAAGCAAGGCTAGTACCATCATGCCCCCATTACCATGGGCACAGGCGGCATACATCTCTGTGGTTTCTAACAAGTCAAAAGAACCACAGGGTACACACTGGTTGCTTCCCTGAATCAACTTCTCGAGGCAGGGTGTTCTGCGTCTTGTGAACGGCCTCACCAAGGAAGGCCCTAGCTAGGCCCATGGCCCGTGCCTCTTCAAAAGCCTGCAGTGCTACAGGAAAAACTCTGCTTTAGTTGCAATAAGAATGCAAGCAGTGTTTCTC